>NC_057813.1:355392338-355692338 GCF_018294505.1 Triticum aestivum | reverse complement strand
CTCCGGTAGCCCCCGTGACGTTGCTGATGCCCCTGTGGACGACTACGTCACCGACGACCCCTCCTTCTTGTCTGAGCAACCAGGCAAGCCCCCCCTTGATCACCAGATATCGCCTATTCTCCTCTATACTGCTTGCATTAGAGTAGTGTAGCATGTTACTGCTTTCGTTAATCCTATTCTGATGCATAGCCTGACATTGTCGCTACATCTGTTGATACCTTACCTGCAATCCTAAATACTTAGTATAGGTTGCTAGTTTATCACCATTGGCCCTACATTCTTGTCAGTCTGCCTTGCTATACTATTGGGCCGTGATCACTCGGGAGGTGATCACGGGTATATATGATACATACATACATACTATACAAATGGTGACTAAAGTCGGGTCAGCTCGAAGAGTACCCGCGAGTGATTCGCGGATTGGGGGCTGAAAGGACCTTTGTCCCGACGGCCCTCTGTGTGGATCTTTGTGGCAGAGCGACAGGGCAGGTTGAGACCGCCTAGGAGAGAGGTGGGCCTGGCCCTGTTCGGCGTTCGCGGATACTTAACACGCTTAACGAGATCTTGGTATTTGATCTGAGTTGGCTACGAGCCTATACGCACTAACCATCTACGCAGGAGTAGTTATGGGTATCCCGACGTCGTGGTATCAGCCGAAGCACTTCGTGACGTCAGCGACTGAGCGGCGCGCGCCGGGTTGGACTGCGTTAATGCAACTTCCTTTGTAATGGAGGTTGCTAGGTCTGCTCACCGGCCGCGTACGCAACGTGCAGGTGTGCTCAGGGCGATGGGCCCAGACCCCTGCGCGCTTAGGTTAGACCGGCGTGCTGGCCTCTCCGTTGAGCCTAGGTGGGGCTGCGACGTGTTGATCTTCCGAGGCCGGGCATGACCCAGGAAAGTGTGTCCGGCCAAATGGGATCGAGCGTGTTGGGTTATGTGGTGCACCCCTGCAGGGAAGTTAATCTATTCGAATAGCCGTGATCTTCGGTAACAGGACGACTTGGAGTTGTACCTTGACCTGATGACAACTAGAACCGGATACTTAATAAAACACACCCTTCCAAGTTCCACAGACAACCCGGTGATCGCTTTTCCACAGGGCAATGAGGGGAGGATCGCCGGGTAGGATTATGCTACTGGAGATGATACTTGGAGTTGCTACTTGGAGATGCTACTTGGAGGACTTCAATCTACTCTCTTCTACATGCTGCAAGACGGAGGCTGCCAGAAGCATAGTCTTCGACAGGATTAGCTATCCCCCTCTTATTCTGGCATTCTGCAGTTCAGTCCACTGATATGGCCTCCTTACACATATACCCATGCATATGTAGTGTAGTTCCTTGCTTGCGAGTACTTTGGATGAGTACTCACGGTTGCTTTCTCCCCCCTTTTCCCCCTTTCCTTTCTTTCTGGTTGTCGCAACCAGATGCTGGAGTCCAGGAGCCAGACGCCATCGTCGACGACGACCCCTACTACACCGGAGGTGCCTACTACTACGTGCAGCCCGCTGACGGCGACCAGGAGTAGTTTAGGAGGATCCCAGGCAGGAGGCCTGCGCCTATTTCGATCTGTATCCCAGTTTGTGCTAGCCTTCTTAAGGCAAACTTGTTTAACTTATGTCTGTACTCAGATATTGTTGCTTCCGCTGACTCGTCTATGATCGAGCACTTGTATTCGAGCCCTCGAGGCCCCTGGCTTGTATTATGATGCTTGTATGACTTATTTATGTTTTAGAGTTGTGTTGTGATATCTTCCCGTGAGTCCCTGATCTTGATCGTATACCTTTGCGTGCATGATTAGTGTACGATTGAATCGGGGGCGTCACAGCGCTCCAAGTCGTTCACCTGTGGTCCCGACCATCAACTCCTATGGATCAAATTATCAGGCGAGCTGACTATTCCTACAAAGGTGCTCCACCACGTACCCGGTACCCGCGAATGCAGCAATCGTGCACCTAGGGTTTTAGGGTATATTTGTTAACGTCGCCTTTACGTAACACTCATGTTTGCGAGACAGCGAGAGGCCGACTGCGTGCGTGCACCTCTTCTCTTTGTATATGTACTCCACCATTTTTCTGGTTTCCAAAAAATTATAATAACTACTAGCAATGTGCCAATGCGTTGCCACACGATCAAAGTAGATTAATACATATTCACCGATTTGATAGAAAAAATGTCTAGTTTTGAAATACGTATATCACTAAAAATATGTTATGTTTCACTAAAAAGATATTCCTTTGGCAGTTTTGATGAGATAAGGGAGGAATGTTGTTGGTTTCAAGATTCGAGAAGTGGTATATGTCTAATTTCTACTCTTACTAGCAAGATGCCCGTGCGTTGCACGGAACAACATCTTGTGGGAGAAAAGGATGAATGAGGGAAGGCCTTATGTGCAAATGTGGTGAAGAGTGCAGGTAAATTGCCATATTTTCCTTCCTATTCGTCAGATATAAATCGGAGGACCTACATTGCAAGATGGCAGGCCCACCATCATCACCAACTCTATTTTTTATCCCTACTCTTATAAAAAGCATTGTCGGTTATGATCGTGTGCCTGCCATCCTGCAATATAGGCCGTCCCATCTATATCTGACGGATAGGAAGGAAACTATGGCAATTTTTCAAAAAGACACCCACACCCCTCTCCACATTTGCAAATAAGGCCTTCCCTTGTTCAATATTTTCCCCCACAAGATAAACTACTCATACAAATGCATCTTGATGTTCCGTGCAAAGCATGGGCATCTTGCTAGTTGTTGCAAAAAGCCCATGTGTGTGTGAGAGAGAGGGAGAGTGGAGGAGGACGGAGTGCATGTGTGACAAAGACACAAGGAGTGTGTGTGCGATAGGTATCAACTTAAAATGAGGCGATAGTGTGTGTGTGCATGATCGAGAGGGCGTGTCTCAAGAAGGGAAGAAAAAGCTACATAGATACAAGGAGCGGGAGAGAGCCATGTATGCTATGGTGGAAGCACGAGTGTGCGGGTGTATAAACCTATCTAGAGGCTAGCTAGTCGATAAATGTTTGTGAGAGAAATACAAGTCGGGGTGCAAAAGTGAGAGTTTTGTGTGTGTGAGAGACAGACGGTAGTCGGGAAGGGGAGTAGAAGCAGGAGTTGTGTGTGTGTGTCTGTGTGAGAGAGAGAGGAGACAGTAGTCGGGGTTGTCTCATCGGTAAACAAATGAATAATGTCAGTCTGAGATGGAGACGAAAAGGAGACCGCAACAAATGTTGTGTCTACGGGAGAGAGAGAGAGTAATTTTAGTGGTATGAGTCATATGTAGAGACATATAGGGTGTGTGAGAGAATCCCATAGAGAGAAAGACAAAGTGAAAGACAAGTGGAGACTGTGTGTGTGGCGGTGAAAAAGAAAGCTTAGGTACCGAGTGATACGAGAGAACAGTAGAGATGTGAGAGATAATGAAAACCGTGTAATGCATAATGATAGGGAGAGTGTGACACTTCTCAAGGGAGACGTCGAGAGACCATGTTTGCAAGGATAGGAGAAACATGAAGTGAGCGTGCGGGTGAGCTGGAGAAAAGAGAGTGATAGCTACCTGAAGGAGCATGCATGCGAGAGAGATGGGCATGAAAGGAGTAAACAAAAAAGGGATTCAAATATTTGAATTCGAGATGATGATACATGTAATCCATACTCGAACCAAAATTGATCTATCAAACATGCATACTCATATGAATTCACGCACATCTATGTTATTTAATATGTAGATATTACTGATCCATACATTTTAGTAGAACATAATTTGGTTAATTTTTTTTGAATTCAACCTTAAGATTTCGAGATCGTTGTATTTGTAAATCATATTATACATACAAAGGAGCAGAATTCTTTGTTGTGCTTTTGAAAGTATATATAAAAAATGATGTATATAGAATGTAATTCCAATTGAAAATGGATCCCGCCCGAAAAAAATAGAATACAAACGGGATTCGAATTGAGTTGGCACGAGCGTAAACGTGCACTGTGCAAAATTTGAACGAAGCGGGGAAAGTCGCAGTAACCGTCCGAAACCAAAATCCGCAAGATGGAAATTACTACTGCCTATCCCTGCCACACAAAGCCTATCTGCTGGATTTCTATAGGTTTTGATAGGGGTAGGTTTGTAATTTCACCCAAATGTGACGTAACCGCCTCTCACCCGAATTCATACACGGTGGGCGCCAAAACACAGTGTGTCCTCGGCCGAAATCGACTCCCTCCCCGATTCATATTCATATACACGGTGGGCGCCAAAAACAAACTCTCGTCGGCAAATATTCAGTGTATGCGAGATTACCGTCCTATCCCCAACCGACTAGTGTTGCTGTGATGTAGTAGAAATTTGAAACGGGGTCTAAGTTTGTAAATTTCCTCGCATTTGAGACAAGCACGCCCTGAATACATGTTTCCCCCTTCCTCTCTACCCCCTTTTCCCCATACGTACTCCGTGGGCGCCAAAACACCCTCTCCACCCCACCCTCCTCCGTCCGCCGCCGCCCGCCACCCCATCCACCATCCTCCTCCTCCACCATGCCGGAGCTAATACGCCGACACCGCCGTCCATTACAAGAGATCGACCTCTCTCATCCACGGCTTCGGACCGGGATCCTTGCATCCCATCCTCTCGCTTCATCCCCGTTGTCATCCACCTTGTCCGCACCACTCCTACGACCGTCTCGTCCATCGCGCCCCGCCGCCACCGTCTACCCTCCTAGATCTGGTTCAGCGCCACCGACAGCCATCGCTACCGCAACTCAACAGATGCGTACACGGCGCCGCACTAGAGGCGGTACTCTTTCGTATCTGCTCAACTTATTTATCGCAGCAAGAAAATAGATCGCCACTGCTTTACTCTGATTTCTTGTCTTGGTTGCGAAGTTGCCTTTGTCCGGTTTGCACCTTCAGATCCGCCATGGCACGCTCAACACTATACTCCCAATGCTTATGGTTTTCCCCTTTTATATTCCACACTAGTTAAATCATAGTAGACTAAATTTTTCAGAGCTCGCCGGAGTTCGCCGGTGCGAACGAAGGGGCTCGGGTGGTTGTGGGGCTTCGCCGAACGAAGAAAACTCGACGCGGGTGGGGGTTGGGGCGGGGGGGGGGGGGGGGGGGGGGGAGGAACACGGGCGGTGGGGGCCGGTGGTCCGGCCGGCGGCCCGTGCGGTGTTCTGTATGGGAAGAATCAGAGACGAGGAAGAAGATGGGTTAGGAGACGTAGGATCTTCATCCAACCGCCTGAAATGGTCGAGAGACAGCTGGGAGTTGCATTCTTAATGCGCTCTGGTTCATCATGTGTGGGCACTGCGCAACCAACATTTTATTATCCAAAATCTGCTTGCTCTTCTTTACCATGTTCCTCTTCCGTTCTTCTTTAATATGTACTCTCTCCGTTCCTAAATACAAGTCTTTGTATAGATTCCACCATGGACTACATATGGAGCAAAATGAGTGAATCTACACTCTAAAATGTATCTGGATACATCTGTATGTGATCCATAGTGGAAATCTCTACCAAGACTTATATTTTGGAACGGAGGGAGTTTGATAGTAGTACAGTATGTTCCTTGTACTGAAGATGAGCAGGGACATTTGCAGTGTAGAGGTCTATACGGTCGGTTGTGATGGACACTTTGAGCCTCTTTGATTCGTAGGATCTTGTAAACATAGGAATAGGATTTGTAGTGGCCTGCCCACTTGAATCCTATAAGAACAGCAAGGAAATGCGGGGAGCTGTGTCGCCTTTGAGAGTTACACTGATATTAACAGTACCGCACCTTCACTTGAAGAGAGCTGGTATCCGAAGCCTTTCTAGCCGTACCGGCAAACTAGCACATATATTCCAGCAAGTTCCACTTTGCTGATTTTACTCTGATGCTTAAGGTTTTCCCGTTATATCTACACTATGATCTGTGTAGCTGCTTTGTGTCGCACTAGCAGCAGTCCACTCTTGAAGCTAAACACTGCAATGACTCACAAAATTGGCACCAAGGCATTGAGTGCCATTCTGGATGCAATGAAACTCATACGCTCCCCACCTGTTGACTCTTGTTCAGAATATGATCCTAATGACTCTTTTTCAAAATTGCCACATATAGAGAGACAACATGGAATTGCATTTCTTTGGGCGCTGTGATTCATCATGAGTGGGCAACCAACATTGTATGCAATGAAGCGGAACCTCAAGAATATGCTTCCTCTTCTGTTCTTTAACATGTTCCTCTTTGTTTATTCTGTATTTAGTACGTACAGTATGTTCCTTGTCAGGAAGGGGCGCAGGGACATCTGCAGTCAACAGCTGATAGAGCTGGCCTGTACGTGATCGATAGGCTTTCAATTACTAGCGGCAATACAACACCGTATTTTCAAGCCAGTTCCACTTTCCCGATTTATATATCGTGGTTATGGTGTACCCCTGTTATGTACACTATGATCTGCCTAGTTGTTGTGTGCTCTTGTTATCATGGTTTGGCAATAAACTCTCTATACAGTATATTATGAACCTGTCATCTGCCAGCTATCCTTACTTCTGGAGCCTATTTTTTGTGTACTTGTGCCAGATTATATAAATGCACGCACCATATTACAGCACACATGAGCTCTCTCATCAGAATCCAGTGATAGCACACAAGTGTTTACAGGGGCGCCCCTATATTAGAATATCATCTGCATTACAAAGATAATCTCACAACTATTTATGTTTTCATGGTTCTCAGATATTATACGCAATTACAGTGAATATCAGAATCCGCGCATCAGAAGAATATTGTGGAACACTGCAATGACTTACAAAATTGGCACCAAGGCATTGAGTGCCATTCTGGAAGCAATGAAACTCATACGCTCCCCACCTGTTGATTCTTGTTCAGAATATCATCCTAATGACTATTCTAACCTCGAGGAGTCAAAGGCAGATGGCCTGTCCTGTTCACCCATCAAGGTGCCTGTTCTAATTTGGCAAGGTTTTATTGATTGCGCGTATCTTGCATATGTTGTCTTGCATTTCTTCTACTTTGTTGCACCGCCATCTGCTTAGTTTACTCATCATATAACTCGAGATGCCATGCCCATCCATTATCAATACATATTCCATCTGTCATCATACCATGTTTTTCCACTCAAATGTTGTTCTTGTGCATCAGACATCAAAAAGGAAGAGGGTGATTGCCGAACCCGAAGGAGCACCAGCAAAGTCCTTGAAAAACGTGGTGGTGCCGGAGAAATCAGACAGCGCCCCACTTATATTGGTTGTACAACCAGTGACACAAAACGTAGGACCGACTCCAGCAGACTGTACCCATACTTCACTGGCCACACCACTAGCCCCACCACACAGGACCTGCACTCCAGCAAAAGGTATACCGATTTCATTTGCCATAGCACCAGCCGTACCACAGAAAAATCCCACTCCAGCAAAAAGTACAGCAAGTCCACCGGCCGAAGACCTATCCCAACTGCAGAGACAGCCAATTCCTGCATATTGGAACCCCATTCCATTTATTCCCAGTTTAAAAGACAATACTTTCAATGTTGTTAGGGACTACGTGCATATATTCCCATCATGGGAAGATCATAGTGAAGACAAACACCATTTTCACATCTTCCTGTCCAACTTACGTGTAAGTGCTATTATTCATGGTTATTATTTTCCTGTTTTCTGCTGATCGAACACATCAATGATTTACATTACATTGTTGTAACTAGGCGAGGGTCAATCTGGATAGTCATGACGAGCAAAGCTTGCTTGTGCTTTTCAAGGAAGCATTGCAGCAGTATCGGTGTTACCTGAGGAAATCACACTTTGATGGCAAGTCTATAAACGAATTTCCGGTGAAGTCTCCTGTGCTAAATTTAGAAGACATTGAATGGAAAAACCTTGTTATGCACTGGTCTCGTTCCCAGGATGAGGTACTGTCTATGAAATCACATGACAATTTGAACTTCTACTTTTCCGCATGTGCCTTACGGATCTTTTTTGCAGGAAATCTGCTCGAAGAAGAATTCCGGTTTGAAAAGAACGACAGGATATCGCAAATATGCTGCCCGCTGCTTTGCTCTTGTTAGTACCTGTTGTCCTGTATCACTGTACTTGCATACATACCTGGTTCATTATGTGACAGCAGTATGCATGATAGCTTGCTTATCAATTGTTCGCTCCAAATTATCTGATCTGTATGAATGGTTACATTAGTGTAGAATATATCCAATGCCAATGAATTTTTTTAGCTCTGCATTGTTCTTGTAAGTACATGCTGTCCTTTATCAGTGTACTTATATTGACAGGTAGTTGTTCATGTACCATCACTCTGCAGCTTATTTTCCTTTGCCCTCCATTTTCTACACATCAGATCTATATTTACTCTTACCATAAGGTTGGTACTGAAGAAGTTTAGCTGTGCATTGCTCTTGGCTGTGCCTTTTGCCTGTATCGCTGCACATACATTTATAGCTACTTGGTTATGTAGCATCACTCTTCATCTTATCTTAAATATTCTCCATTTTTTCGTATATTATCACATCTATATATACTCTTAACAAAATGTAGAATAAAGGCAATGCTTATGAAGAAGATTCTGTGGTAAACTTCTTGAATTGCCCCCCCCCATCAGCATGGACAAGGGCTTTATAGAGCCTGTCTTCACCAGTAATGTAAGTTTGTCCTTCTCAAGCCTTCAAACTTTGTTGTGTATATTTGGTTAGGCATGACTGCAACAGCTGTTTATTTTTGGTGTTTGCATCAAATTGCATGTTTAAAGTTTATTATGTAGTTCATAAACAAAAGTTTGTCCTTCTCAATTTAAGTTTTCAGTTGTACAACCAAGTTCCTTCTTCATACCATGTAAATTAAACTATACAGAGCAAGTGATCTTCTTTTGCACTGCATGTATGCTTCTGTTCTTCATCCGTAATCCAGTGGTGTGGTGAACCTACCCACTACAGCACAATGTCATATTCTGCAATGTCTTAACTATGAACAATGTCATATCATTCTACTATTATTTAAACCGTCTCTTTATTTGCCAATCTGAAATGGGATAAATTGACAGCACACTAACCATTGATACTTATGAGTTCTTGATCTGTAATCCAGTGGTGTCGTGAAGCTGCCAACTCCTTCACAATGTCATTTCCTGCCATGTCTTGACCTGGACAATACCATATTGTGTTAATGCATTTTTAAACTGTGTCACTTTATTCGTCAGTAAGAAATGTGATGAATTGTCAGCACTGCTACTTTTATGTGCAAAACCTGTCATCTGTCTGCTTGTTTATCTTTCAGAGTGAGGAAGATATAAGTGTTGAACAAGCGCAGTCTCATCATCTTGCTCAGGTGCTTGCGCTGCAGCTCGCCAGCAGGGCTAACCTTTCTTGAACTCTATTGAAGTGCTGTCGGTTTTGTATATTATTTTGTCGGCGTGTTTATTTGCACTGGTGGCGATCTTTGATGCCCAGTGTATGTAATCTGCTGTCTGCTTGTGCTTTATTATCATAGTGGCGAACTTTGATGCCCAGTGGATGTAATATGCCGTAATTTCTTTATTGTATAGTCTAGGTTTTTTCTTATTCACGATGCTGCAGTTATTTTACTGTATATATATCCTGTCTTCGCAGTAAAGCGGCCAAACCGTAAAATTACGGTACATAATCGGGCCGTCATGCAATCACGATGTATGATCCGCATCATGGGCCCCGTCAAACTGGCCCACTAGTAGATTCGGGCCTTTAATAGGCCGAGTAACCCCCGGCCCTCTTTTCACAAGAAAACTCAATGGGCTTTTAGGAGGCTGGGAAGTAGGTTGGGCCTGAAACATGCTGGACATGTCACATGCCGGCAGCAGCCCGAAATAGACCCCGACCCATGATTGTGTGAATCAAATCACGGGCTTTTAACAGGCCAAAATTGTCTCGGTCCTTGTTTGGCCCAATCAGATATCGGCTGCGAGCAGGCCGGATGCAAACCGGGCCGTAGTTAGGCCCAACTATATGACGGGCTTTTAACAGGCCGAAATTAATATAGGGCCAAAATGTTAAACGGGCCCTTAACAGGCCGAAACTAATATCAGGCCGAATTACTAAATGGGCCTTTTGCAAGTGGGCCCAAAAGCATGCGTTCAGTTAACGGGCCGAATCTGATATGGGCCATAATTGAGGCCAAAGCCTCTTAAAGGGCCGGACTGATCTGGGCCGTGATTTGGCCCAGAACGTGGGAGGCTTTTAACGGGCCGGATCTCATATGGGCCATTATTAGGCCCGGAACATGGCAGGCCATTAATGGACCGGATCAAATATGGGCCGGCATTTGGCCCAAAACATGGCAGCCAGTTAATGGGCCGGCCTACTAGGGTCCTCAAAATCTTGTGGGCCTACAGCTGGTCCGACCCATTAGTGTCGGCGAAATCTCGTGGGCCTTTAGCCGCGCCGGCCCGTTATGATCCGCAAGAATGTTGTGGGCCTTTACCTGGGCCGGCCAATTATGGCACACAAAAATCTTGTGGGCCTTTACCTGGGCCGGCCCATTATGGCCCGCGAAATCTTGTGGGCCTTTAGCTGGGCCAGCCCATTATGGTCCGCAAAATCTCGTGGGCCTTTAGCTGGGCCAGCCCATTATGGTCTGCAAAATCTTGTGGGCCTTTAGTTGGGCCAGCCCATTTAAACTTGATGGGCCGTGCCACGTGTCGACGTATCATCGGCGCTTTCTGTCCAATGAGTGGATGACATCTGTCCCAACGATGAGCCGACATGTGTTTCCTCCAGCCAATGATGATTTTACGTGTGGAAAATCCCCATTGGTCGGGGCTGTTAACGGGTTATCGGATCCAAAACCCGACCCGATAGCTTAACGGCATTCTGTTACGGTGTTTGCCACGTGTCGGTCACCCTTGACGAAAACACTCCTGTGATGCACGATTTATCGTCATGGAAGTGGACAATTCCATGATGATAATTTTGGTAATGCCATGGAACACTTCTACGACAGCACAGGTATGACTATCTTCATTCTGTCATAAATTTGTCATGGATGTACATGCATGACAAAAAACGCGACCTACTGTGAGAAACACGTATCATCATGGATGTGTAGTTTTTTTGGAGTGTACATAAAAGAATTCAGAGGAGATTCAAATATTTCTCAAAGATAAACTTGATCATAAACCCACAATTCATTGGATCTCGACAAACACACTGCAAAAAGAATTACATCGAATAGATCTCCAAGAAGATCAAGGAGAACATGGTATTGAGATCCAAAAAGAGAGAAGAGGCCATCTAGCTAATAACTATGGACCCAAAGGTCTGTGGTATACTACTCACAACTCATCGGAGGGGCTATGGTGTTTATGTAGAAGCCCTCTATGGTTGATCCCCCCTCCAGCGGAGCGCCGGCGAAGGCTCCAAGATGGGATCTCGCGGATACAGAAGGTTACGGCGGTGGAAATAGTTTTTCATTGGCTCCCTGGATGTTCTCGGGGTACGTGGGTATATATAGTAGGAAGAAGTAGGTCGGTGGCCTCCCAATGGGCCCACGAGATAGAGAGGCGCGCCCTGTAGGGGTGGGCGCACCCTCCACCCTCGTGGCCGCCTCGGCTGCTTCTTGACTTGCACTCCAAGTCCTCTGGATCACGTTCGTTCCAAAAATCACGCTCCCGAAGGTTTCATTCTGTTTGGACTCCGTTTGATATTCGTTTTCTTCGAAATACTGAAATAGGCAAAAAACAGCAATACGGGCTGGGCCTCTGGTTAGTAGGTTGTCCCAAAAATGATATAAATGTGTAAAGTAAAGCCCATAAACATCCAAAACGGGTAATATAATAGCATGGAAGAATCAAAAATTATAGATACGTTGGAGATGTATAACATGGTGGCAGCCAACGCCGCACCATCGCTACGGCGGTACAATGAGAGGTGGGACGCCGGGAGGCTGCTCGGGTCCTTCTCGAGCAATGTGCGCATGGCCTTGCTCAGCTCCTTGCCTGTCAAGCTCCCTGAGTGCAGCCGGGGGTCATCCTTCACGCCCTTGAAATCCCACATGGGGTGCGAGTGTGCTTAGAGTGGGGCTATGCGTTGCGTCAGGAACTCCCTAACTAGCATGGCCCCCGTTAGTGCCCCGGAGTCCATGTCCGCCTGCATCAGCCTGAGAACTGGAGCTGCCTGGGGGTCGTCAAGCTTCTCATGAGCCCACTGGTCCAGCTTCTCCGACATCTCGGTCGGGGGATCCAGCCGAGCATGGAGGCCCTTGGCATCCATGAAGATCCACTTGCACCAGAAGTCCTCCACCTTCTTCCTGGCCCTCATGAGCGCGTTTCTTCCATGGGGCGTGATGAAGGAGACGCAGCCAGAGCACTGGGTCGAGTCATGCTTCTAGAGGGAGAAGAAATGGCGGAGCAGCGCAATGGAGAGCGTCACGCCCACGAACGCCTCACAGTCGAAGGCGACGATCGGCAGGAGAAGGATGGAGTTGGGCTGAAGCTGCATAGCATGAATTTGGTAATGGTCGAGGATGGCAAGGAAGAACCTGGGGAAGGGTAGTACAAGCCCCGTGAAGGCGCTGCGGATGAAGAAGGGATATAAGGTCCCCACCAAAGTTCCCCGCTCGATGGAGCCAACGAGAAGTGTTGTCTCCCTCCCCTTGTTGTCATTGCACGCCGTCAGTGGGAGCACGGCTGCAAGGTGCCTCGCCTCGGTGATGGAGGACGTGCTGAGGGCCGACGCGGGCGAGGAGGCAAAGTGCGCGGCCGGAGCGGCAGGCTTCGCCTTCTTGGTTGCCATCAGTGGAGAGCTTGGGGGAAAGATTCGGTAGATCTGGAGGCGCTCTCAGCAGGGAGGAAAGGGGATCTCTAGCAAGATGAAGACAAGGTAATGAAGGCTCGGCGGCAGGCACAGGACTTTTTATCAACCTGGGACGGTTGCCGAGGCTGCGCGAGGAAGTGGAGACGTACATGTCCCATCAAGCGCCACGCATCGACTCGGTCCGCGGGCGATTGGGGCTTGCGGCGCTTCACCCTTGCCTCTTAGCTTCGCCTCGAAGCCAAGTCTGAGCGCGCCTTGTGCCCGGGGGCTACTGTCGGCATTCTGGGAAGCAGGGTACCCAGATTTGCCTGCCTGTGGCTGATGGCGTGGCTCCATCAACGGCCTGGTACGGCCCATCTTCCCCATCGACAAGAAAGGACCCTCGCGAGGAGGACAACGCCAAGACCTCCAAAGGGAGTGGCCTCCTAGGCTGGCTCCTGAGGAGCAGAGATTCCTATGCAAGCGCCCATCTCACGAGGTTCAAGTGACGCAAGCCGTGACGACCAAGGCCAGGTGGGCGCCAGCGGGCGCAGAACAACAGGTTACGTCTTTGATGCTAAGGAGACAAGTGCAGGCGCGGGGTCCCGATGAATCATCCAAAGGTTTCCATTCTTGTGCAACGAGACCAAGACTGCCAGGACGGCGGGATGGATGTCATCACCGAGTCCACCACGGCGTCACGACCAGAAGCTTTGCAGGCGAATACCACCTTTCGTCAGGATAAGATGTACTTCTTGTCCCCTTTCAAATTCGCCGTTGTGGGATCCCTTTGCGCCTTCGTTTGGAGGAAGAGGACCCAAGCCACTATAAATATAGGCTAGCCACCACCATGGGGGACAGATCAAACCCTCAGTTGATACCCGAACAAGAACAGACCTCATGAGGTTGTTCTTCCTCTGTACTACACTACAAAAAAAGACACATCCATGACATTTTGGGCCGAACGAAAATTTTTCTGTCATACTTATGACACTTCTATGACGATAATTGTGACAAAACCCGGTATCATCATAGATGTGGTGGGCTCCTACTTCTATGACAAAAAATCATGACAGGAAATGGGCTTTTCGTCCTAGGCGGGCTAGAGACGTAGCTGCATGACATTCATTGGGTCGTCCATGACGGAAAAAACTGTGGTAGAAGCAAGGGCGAGGAATATTTCGGGGAGTTCCCCGTTACGGTGGGTGGTCGGGGGCCGAGCGATGTGCGTTTCTCTCGTACACGTACGCGCGCATGTGCGAGGCGTTGGCTCTAACTGAACCCGAGCGAGGCGTTGGGCTCTAACTGAACCTGAGCGATTGCACTGCAGGCTACGCGTTACTGAACCCGAGCGATCGATCGATGGCTGTTAGCTGAACCCGATCGAGCGATTCTTTCGCTATTGCTGCTAACTGAAGTTGGTCGATTGGATGAACAGTGAGTGTTACGAGGGGGGGGGGGGGTTGGATGAATAGTGAGCGGTGGGGGTGGATGCAGGACCCCGTGGCGTTGCCTCTGGATGAACAGGACGACCCCGTGGAGGGTTGGATGAACAACAAACGGTGAAGGGGTGCCCGTGGAGGGGTGGTTGAATAGTAGCCAATGGAGTAGCGCGTGGTGGAGGTTGGATGAACAGGAGCCCGTGGAGCTTGGAGCATGTCGATGGTAGCCCGTGGAGGCTGGAGGAGGTCGACGGTGGAGATGAACAGTACCCCGTGGAGTCCCGATTTGCGGTACGCCACACCCCTCCCGATGAACAGGACCCCCGTTTTGACCTAGCGCTCAGACACAAGTCCGTTTCGTCCGTTTTGCGGTACACCACACCCCTCCCGATCAACAGGACCCCCGTTTCGACCGTAGGAGGTCCGTTTCCTCCGTTTTGCGGTACGCCAGACCCCTCCCGATGAACATGATCTCATTTCGAATGTGGACGGTCGAACACAAGGCCGTTTCCTTCGTTCTGCGGTACGCCAGGCCTCGTTTCCATCGCTTGTTTTGTCCAAGCCCTCTCGATGAACACGACGACGCATTCCGTTCCGACCCAGCCGGTTGGCTCCCCATGAACACGACGACGATGCAGTTTCTCCGTTCCGACCCATCCATGTACACGAGCCCTGGCCGTACGTATGCGCAAGTAGGCGTTCGAGACCCTGCCCATATGTACACATATGTGGCCGTATTTTCTTTCGTGCACACTGGACGCTGTACGTACGTGTACATGCTACGTGCGCGCCTCTACTATGACACGTACGTGCCTCTACTACGACACGTGCACGCCTCTACTACGACATGTGCGCGCCTCTACATCCACCAGTATGTACGTACACGATCACGACCAGAATGAAAACGCTACGTACGCTTCGACCAGGTGGGTCCCGATTGTCAGGCACTTCCTTGCTTGCGAAGATGTAGCTGGTGGGTCCCAAAAGTCAGGGGGGCGAATCGTTGTTTTTTTGGACGCACTTCCTTGCGTGCGAAGATGTAGCTGGTGGGTCCCAGCAGTCAGGGGGCGAATCATTTTTTTCGTACGCACTTCCTTGCGTGCGAAGATGTAGCTGGTGGGTCCCAACAGTCAGGGGGGCGAATCATTTTTTGCCTGGATGCACTTCCTTGCGTGCGAAGGTGTAGCTGGTGGGTCCCAGCAGTCAGGGGGGCGAATCGTCTTTTTGCCCGGACGCACTTCCTTGCGTGCGAAGATGTAGCTGGTGGGTCCCAGCAGTCAGGGGGAAACGTTTTTTTCACGGAATACAGTGGCCCGTCCGGTGGGTCTCAGCTGTCAGGTGGAGGAATCATTAATTTCCGCGTAATAAGGAGGCACTTCCTTGCTGTGGCCGTTGACCCAGATGTCAGCCTCTCCACGTACAGGCCATGTCCGATGGAAGTCGTTCCTTGACCACATTGACCACGACGCACCGAGAGCACCACGGCGGTGGACGACGGTGAGGCCTAGGAAGGGGACGACGCGGAGACGGGAAGACGCGGCAGTGGATGCCCACGCGGAGAGGAGTACGAGGGTTCACTAGTTTGGCTGCGGTTTGAGGCCGCCGTCGCTGCAGAATAACAGGGGGTGTGGGTGAGTGGAGGGATGGCCTAGCCAGCGGTAGGAGTAGCAGGGGGCGGTGAGGCTTCCATTGCAGCACAGCCGGCCACGGGAGGCAGGAGCAGGCGGCACGACTAGTGCTGCTTTGGGCGGCTGGAGCAAGAAGACTAGAGGTTGAAGAAGCACGACGGTCGTTGGATGGACATCGTACGGTCACTGCAGCTAGAATCGTTTATATTGACTAAGTTGACAAAGCCCTTGGTATGTCAACTTAGTAGGCCCACAGGTCAGCTTCTGAAACGGTGCGCCCCAGATGTCAGAGGGAGGAATCATTTTTTGGGCGGGTGAAGCTAGAATATCCGAGATTGAAGAAGAAGCACGGCATCCGTTGGATGGACATCCAACGACCACTACTGCTAGAACCGTGTGTTGACTATAAGTTGACAAAGCCTTGCATATGTGTCAACTCTTTTTTTAGGGGACGCGTCAACTTAGTAAGGCCACAAGTGTGTGGCAGAGAACTTATAGCCCATTTGAGATTTGTAAGAATGTGCAGCCCATTTTTGAATTCTAATGGAATTTACTATAGCCCATTTACACTTTGTTAAAAGTACAACCCATTTCAACCAGCCGTTCAAAACAGAATTCAATAAAACTTCCCACATTTTGATGGGATCCGAAATATTTTTATCCCGACTAGTCAGATTAAATACAATTTCAATATGAATTTATATTACGTAAAAATCCAGCAAAACATTGCGCTCGCAACAATTAATGAAATTAAAATTTTCAATATCCAAAAATAATATTTATAAAGAAATTACGTGTTTGGTGCATTTTTTTGTAGTTATTGCCCAGTTTTTATTATTACATCCCATTTATTATTTCTTAAAGCCCATTTTCTTGTTAAGCCTAATGCATCCCTCCTAGGAAAGATTTGCAGCCCAGAGGGGCGGAGAATAACAACTTTACCTTGCCTGGGTATTCATAAAAAAAAGTATAGCTGGGCTAGCCATTTTCAGCTTGAAAAAAATTAATATCTGGGCTGGATATCTCGCCTGGGCTAGATGGGCCACAACCTGCCCAGTTAATACCTACAACGATGTTTTCGTTGTTGTTTAGAGGAGAAAAATTAATATCTGGGCTAAACATCGAAAAACTCTGCAGTGCTCACACCTCAAAAACACAAATACTGCTCGAGCTGCTTGGTCCCAGCTGTCGGCCGCTTCTTGTGCAATTCTCTCGTTTATTGACTACATAGGTTGACAATGGTGTGGGACCGTGATGTCAGGAAACCAGGAGGAAGCAAAAAAAATATAGTTATATATATATAAATATATAATAAGGAGGCACTTGCATACATGAGGCTATGGTCCTGGTGGATCCCCATTGTCATCCTCTCCAAGTAAAGTCATCTCCTCGCCCGCATGCGCTTTTCGCCCGAAATAGTCAGCGCTGCCCGCCCCGCTTCCCGGTGCAGGCTATTGCTCCACCTTCAAATGACACAAATGTCGTCCGTCCATCCATCTGTCGCCCACATTATTGATACGCGGTTGCCGAGGCGGCTACTCCGGCGCCACACGTCCATCCCTCCGCCGCCCACCATAGCTATATAAACTGTTGCGCCAGCCATAGCTGCAGTCATCAGCATCAGTTCCCTTTCTCCTGTCCACACCACTACTACCCACCATGGCTTCCTCGCGCTCTAGCGCTCTTCGGGACGGGCGGATGACGGAACACAAGGAGATGGCAGCCATTGATGCCGAACGGCTGGCCGGTAGGCAGCCGGAGGACGACGATGTCCCAATGGAGAACATGGTTATCGATGATCCGACGCCAACCCCCTCCTGCGCGCCATCCTCGCTGGTGCATTGCACCATGACCGTCGGCAAGGCCCATGCCCAATATATGGACACAGTGAGGCAGATGCGTGAGGAGCAGCTCCGGGAGGCGCAGGCCGACGCCGCCTACAACCACCATCTCCTCCAGGAGCACCTGCAGGCGGAGGACCAGATCACCGTGGAACGGGCGGAGCAGGAGGTGCTGCTCGACTGGTACCGCTCCGCCCGTGAGGGCCGCCTCGAGCACTGGCAGTACTACATGCGGGTGGCGGAGGCTGCGACCACCTACAAAGAGGGCGATGAAGCGGGCGAGGCGCTATTTGGCGAGACTGAGGACGAGGCAGAGGACAATGCCGGCTCCGACGAGTGCACGCTCCGCTGGCGTCGATGAGGCCCCGCGGCGCCAACAACAAGGCAGAGGACACCCGTCGGCTCCGCCGAGGCCCCACCCCGCCAACAACAAGGCAGAGGACATTACCGGCACAGCCGAGGCCCCACCCCGCCGGCAACGAGGGGGAGGATTTCCACCGCTCCGCCGAGGTGTCGCCCACCGGCAACGAGACAGAGGACATCGTTGGCTCCGCCGAGGCCCTGCCCCGCTGCCAACGAGGCCGCGCCACACAGAAAACGAGGAAGAGTAGAACATCGTAGGTCGCCGCCGCTCGGGTGCAAGTAAGGCCACCGCTGCTACCCTCCGGTTGAAGCCAAGCTAGGCGGGTTGACCATTGATGGGCGGTTAGCTTCTTGGCGGCGACGTGGAGTCGGAGAGCTGTGTTGGAGAAGAACGCTGCTTCTACTTAACTGCTGGTGCAGTTGGCTGACTGACACATGGGCTCAACAGGCCACATGTTAGTTATGCAACTGCACCTGCAGTTAAGTCACTGAAGTGTCTGTTCGGCTCAGCAGGACACAGGTGGGTAGCTTCGGTTAATTAATTATACCTCCAGCGCACCCCTTTTTAGTTGAAGAATGTATGAAATGTAATGAAATCCGGCATGTTTATATGAAATCCGACCGTGTATGAATGAATTTATTTCGATTAGTTTGAATTCCTGTATCACTCGCATTGGATGAACTGCAAAACAATACGTACTAGCATTATTCCCAGGGTGATCACCTCGTTTGCAGCAGTTTCACATCTAGTCCCTCCGGTCCTTTCTAGTCTGCATACAAGTTTTGTCTGCAGTCAAAGTATCTCTACTTTGACCAATCTTATAGAAAAAAGTATGCACTTTCATAATGTGTGAAGTAAAAAGGAACAGAAGGAGTACAAAGAGTTTGAGCAACTTTTTAGCGTTTCTGTACATTGCAATCAAACACACAGGGTTCATAGAGAACATTCAAAACAATCGATGATTATGCATCTCAGCGACTCACATGTCAGAGGCAATATTTACTTCACAACTAAAGAATAAATAAAAAATTGATCGACGCTGCTGACAGCTAAGGGCATCCCATTCGAAAATATCAAACGCATGTCTTGCTAAAATCAATGGGCAAAATTTGACAAGGTTGTCCCATTCCAAAATATCATATGCCTACGATTGTGGAATGGGCAGGGTTTGCCATCAGTTCGGACACTGACATGGCACCTCGTGCTAAATAAACCAGCTGTTCTTTTTGTGCAGTTCCACCAAAATCAACCAAATTCGCGCGTAGCTTGTATGATTTCGCCCTTATATGTTGCAACGCCTTTAACTTATCAGCACCTACTTTCTTGTGGTGGAAATGAATGATTCGATGTATTCATGAACATTTTGTGTAGTTCCCACTGAAATCAAGCTGAGCACCCCTGTTTGCACAAATACAAAAAAAGTTATTAGTATAAAGCAAACTGTACTATGAATTGACAGTTTAAATAGGCACCTACATGGTCCATGTAGACCACAAAATGGAACTCACCAGAAAGAATCCTAGAACAACATGTACTCGCGCATCACAACAAAAAAATGGAAATTTGTCAGTCCTTCTAAGCCGAAGTTAGTTTGGTCTTGTGGGGAGTAATGTAACCATCCTTCAACTGCTCCTTCTGATGAGAAGATAGACATGGCTTCTTCATACTTCCATAATCGGAACTAGTCACTTCACGTAGTCCATATTCTTCTTCAGAGGAAGATGATCCTGTTGTGCAAAGACAAGAGGACAACTAAATGCTAGCATCCTCGTTTGCTCGAAAAAAAGGAAAGGAAATATTTAAAAGAGCTCAGATGAAGCACTTCTCAAGGACAATACCACTTTTTCATGACAGTAGCACAACACCAATAGAGATGACAAAGCTCAAATCATATGGATGAAATCAGTGGGCGAGTACCAACCTTTGTCAGGAGGCTTATTGTGTAGAGCATACAGATGAAGCACTTCTCCGGAACCATCCTTTGCTATCTACGGTGGAGGCCATGCTTACTATATACTCCTCGATTAGTTTAATGTTTCCAACATCTTCTTGTGTAGTTCTACTAAAATATATGGTATCTTCAAAGAAGATCCCTGTTTGCACAAGTAGAGATAATTACGTATTATATTAAGAGTGGCATCAAATCAGTGGCAAAAAAATTGCTCGTTCCAGCCATAGCAATAAATTAATATGCAAAACCATATCATTACTTGTGTCATCACAGTTCAAGTGCTTCATTATGGCACCGGGAGTTGATTTTTGTTTTTCTTATGCTTGTTCTTCCCCTTCATCACTTGGTTCAATAACAGACAAGCTTCGCCTTCAATGTAAGATTTGGCATGTCAATTAGGGAGCACAAGTATAGTACTAAACTTAATTTTCTCATGAAAGTGGCAAACTACAGGCCAACAATTGTGAAATATCCTTATCTTACCTCAATGGGATATTACGGTGCACATACAGATTGGAAGTCTTGTCTCCATTTGTGCATTTCACTAAAATCAAGCAAAATTATCGTACAAGTAGCACAACATATGAAAGCACACTACAAAATCACGTGAAAGAAGGCTAGTACTGACCTCTCATGATGCGGAATTCAAACAACTGACAAGAAGAAGATCTGAACCAAATTTGCCAACACGGATAATGTGACGCCCCCGATTCAATCGTACACTAATCATGCACGCAAATGTGTATGATCAAGATCAGGGACTCACGGGAAGATATCACAACACAACTCTACAAATAAAATAAGTCATACAAGCATCATAATACAAGCCAAGGGCCTCGAGGGCTCGAATACAAGTGCTCGATCATAGACGAGTCAGTGGAAGCAACAATATCTGAGTACAGACATAAGTTAAACAAGTTTGCCTTAAGAAGGCTAGCACAAACTGGGATACAGATCGAAAGAGGCGCAGGCCTCCTGCCTGGGATCCTCCTAACTACTCCTGGTCGTCGTCAGCGGGCATCAACGTAGTAGTAGGCACCTCCAGTGTAGTAGGATCATCGTCGACGGTGGCGTCTGGCTCCTGGACTCCAGCATCTGGTTGCGACAACCAGATAGAAAGGAAAGGGGGAAAAGGGGGAGAAAGCAACCGTGAGTACTCATCCAAAGTACTCGCAAGCAAGGAACTACACTACATATGCATGGGTATATGTGTAAGGAGGCCATATCGGTGGACTGAACTGCAGAATGCCAGAATAAAAGGGGGATAGCTAGTCCTATCGAAGACTACGCTTCTGGCAGCTTCCGTCTTACAGCATGTAGAAGAGAGTAGACTGAAGTCCTCCAAATAGCATCTCCAAGTAGCATCTCCAAGTAGCATCGCATAGCATAATCCTACCCGGCGATCCTCTCCTCGTCGCCCTGTAGAAAGCGATCACCGGGTTGTATCTGGCACTTGGAAGGGTGTGTTTTATTAAGTATCCGGTTCTAGTTGTCATAAGGTCAAGGTACAACTCCAAGTCGTCCTGTTACCGAAGATCAGGGCTATTCGAATAGATTAACTTCCCTGTAGGGGTGCACCACATAACCCAACACGCTTGATCCCATTTGGCCGGACACACTTTCCTGGGTCATGACCGGCCGCGGAAGATCAACACGTCGCAGCCCCACCTAGGCAAAACAAAGAGGCCAGCACGCCGGTCTAAACCTAAGCGCACAGGGGTCTGGGCCCATCGCCCATAGCACACCTGCACGTTGCGAGGGCGGCCGGAAGCAGAACTAGCCCCCTTAATACAAGAGCAGGCTTACATTCCAATCCGGCGCGCGCCGCTCTGTCGCTGACGTCTGAAGTGCTTCGGCTGATACCACGACGCCGGGATACCCATAAATACTCCCGCGTAGATGGTTAGTGCGTATAGGCCAGTAGCCAGACTCAGATCAAATACCAAGATCTCGTTAAGCGTGTTATATATCCGCGAACGCCGAACAGGGCCAGGCCCACCTGTCTCCTAGGTGGTCTCAACCTGCCCTGTCGCTCCGCCACAAAGTAACAGTCGAGGGCCATCAGGAACCCAGGCCCACCTCTACCGAGATGGAGCCACCTGTCCCTTCAGCCCCCTCATCAGAATCACTTGCGGGTACTCATCGAGCTGACTCGACTTTAGTCACCGTCTGTATAGTATGTATGTATGTATGTATAGTATTTACCCGTGATCACCTCCCGAGTGATCACGGCCCAATAGTAAAGCAAGGCAGACTGACAAGAATGTAGGGCCAATGATGATAAACTAGCATCCTATACTAAGCATTTAGGATTGCGGGTAGGGTATCAACGACTGTAGCAACAATGACAGGCTATGCAACAGGATAGGAATAACAGAAAGCAGTAACATGCTGCACTACTCTAATGCAAGCAGTATAGAGTAGAATAGGCGATATCTGGTGATCAAGGGGGGGGCTTGCCTGGTTGCTCTGGCAAGAGAGAGGGGTCGTCAACACCGTAGTCGAACTAGGGGTCGCCGGCAGTCTCGGGGTCTATCGGAAAGAAGTAACGGAGAGGGAACACAATAAATAACAGAGCAATCAAGGCATCACCAAGTGTAACAAGACAATACGCGGTGTTCGGTGTGCCCTAACGCGGTAGTAGGTGATACCGACGAAGGGGGGAAACATCCGGGAAAGTATTCTCGGAGTTTCGCGTTTTCGGACAGATGAACCGAAGGGGGAAAGTTGCGTGTTTGATATGTTAGGGGTGTGTGGTGGACGAACGGACTGCGTATCCGGGTTCGTCTCGTCGTTCTGAGCAACTTTCATGTTGAAAATATTTTAATCCGAGTTACGGATTAAAAGATATGATTTTCTAAAGATTTTATTAATTTCTGGGATTTAACTAATTATTTAATTAATTCGAAAATGATTTAATGACATCAGCATGATGTCATGCTGACATCAGCAGTCAACAGAGTTGACTGGTCAACCTGACCAGTGGGTCCCACTGGTCAGAGACACATGTTAATTATCCAAATTTAATTTAATCTAATCAGAATTAATTAAGGGTGGGCCCCACTATCATACTAATTAACTAACCGGTTAAATAGACAACTAATGTTTAATTAGTCTAATTAGTTGTTTAGTTTAATTAAACAAAATTAATTAAGTTAATTATTTCTCTAATTAATTAATTATTTATTTTTATTTTTATTTTTATTTCTAATTTTCTAAATACATTCAGGGGGGTGGGGGCCCCTTGTCATTGGCCCAGGGGGCCAAACAGCCACGGGCGAACGGGTTACGGGCGTGTGGGCGCCAGCCCGTTTGGGCGCCCGCCCAGGCCAATGGAGGCGCCGGCGATTGCAGTCGCGGCGATGGCTGCAAGAGGTGGGCGTGGCCTGCGCGGGGACCGCGGTGAGCGCGGTGGTTGGTCGGGACGGTAGGGGCGAGCGGGGCGCCGGTCCAGGCACGGTGAGCGCAAGCACTGGGCCGGCCGGAGGCGTGACGGCGAGCGCGGGGAACGGGTACGGCGGTGTGCACGTGCGCGCGAGGGAGTAGCGAACGGTGGCCGCACGGGAGGAGGGAAGGGAGGATATGAGGGGGGTTCCTCACAGGGGAGCTGCAGGGGGAAGGCAGTGTGCTCGGGGAGGTGTCGGGGTCGGCGCGACGAGGCGGAGCAGCTCCGTTCGTGGAGGAGGAAGACGGGGACGATCGGCGGAGAGGAAGCAGTCCGGCGAGGTGGTCCCGACGTCGTGGCCTCCGGCGAGGTACTCGGGTGATGGCGCATCCAGATCGGGGAAGAGGGGGAGGCGCAGGAGGGAGACGAGGAAGCGAGGTGGAGGGCGACGGCGTCCTCAGGCTGGAGGAAGTACTCCGGGCGGCGGCAGGCGGCGTCTTGGCGGCGGGGTGGGTCGAGCCCCGATCCAGATCGGATCGGGGGGGGGGGGCGAGAGGGACGAGAGAGTGGGGTTGGGATCGTGCGGGGGGAGGAGTGGGGTGACTCGGGGGTTAGGGTTTGGGGTACGAGGCCATATAGGCCAGGGGAGGTTAGGTGGGCCAGTTGGGCTGGCCAGCTGGGCCGGAGCCCAGTGGAGGGGAAGTTTCCTTCTTTTGTTTTTGTTTTATTTTCTTTATTTTCCTTTTACGGTTTTACTTTAGTTACATTTATTTTAGTTTTAGCAAAATATACACTTAGCACCTAAATTAGTATTTCAACTTAGTCCACGGTCACAAAAAGGTTTAACCCCCAAATAAAATAGTTTAGTATTTTATAAAATTCAAAAGGCACTTATCTAGTTGTTTTAGCTACTGCTTAAACCATTTTAGTGCATTCAAACATTTTATAAAAGTGTGGTTTCTCCACTAGTATTATCCATGATTTATTTGACACCTTTGGACATTTTAGTCTTAATGTTTGAAAACTTTTATTCTTTGGTTGATTTTGAATTTGAATTTGAATCAGTTTCGAACTAACACGTGATTAGGAACAGTGAATCGAGGTGACGTGGCATCATTAGCAAAGGTTCACTGTAGCTTAATTACCCGGGCGTCACAATTCTCCTCCACTACAAGAAATCTCGTCCCGAGATGTAAGCGGTGGAGTAAGGGGCGAAGGTGTTGGTAGCGAAAAACCTAACGAGTCTTCTCGGTCTTGGCTGCCCTTTCTAAGAGGTTGATCCACTTCGTTGATGTCTTCATTTCACTGCTTCTAGTCACCATGATCAATTGTCATCCTTTCTTCGGGACCTCCATCATACTTATGAATAGGTAAGGGGCAGCTTCTACAACGATAGGATTTTATAAGGGAAAATCTTCTGGGGGTTTCCCAAGTATGAACATATGAGTATCTCTCGAGCTGAACAAACGAAAAACATCGAGAGCAAAGTAAGACGGTGCAATAAGAAGTTTCAAGCGGATAGGCAATCGTTCATTGCCTGAAATAGAGTGTGAATGGGGTTTAGAGCAACAGGAATAAGTATTGTGTCCGATACAGAATAGATCAACAGGCAGGTGGCCCGTGAATTACATAGAAAGTCAAGCACGAGGGATAACTTTGACAACAGGGTGTACAGGAGAGTCAGGTTTCGATCCTATGGATCTGTGGGTTATGGGCCCACCATGTGGGTTAAAAGTAGGAAGGGCGGAGACGTCTTGCGTGATCATGCAAGAAAGGCATGTCAGAGGATAGCCTGTCGATTATGTTGGCAACAACGTCGATACCAGGGGCGAGGGACGAAGAGAACCATTTTCCTGCTCGTTGAACGAGGCGGACCAATAGGCAAACTTCTCGTCCATCGGTGGTTACCGAAATGTCATCAACAAAAGTAACAGGGTCTTACTGACCGAGTTGTACACCAAGGTGTTTGCACAAGTAGGGAACTATTATTGTTTATATCATATAGATCATAGAAAGGGTTTAAATAAACCAATGGAAAGGAAAGGTGATTTCTAGGTTTAATCAAAACAATGGGGAGGAAAATGTGTATACACACATATTACAGGGGTATATCCTTCCCTAGGACAAGCGGGGCATGATATCCATGATAGGATATAACGTAGAAAACCCTTCAGGAAAGGGGAGAGAAATATCATGACATTACCCATACAACAGTGTTAGGATAAATGATAAATAAAATTTAGCATCGTGCTTCAAATGTTCCTGTTGAAAATCGGAGTACCATTGACATGCTTCGAGATAGCCTTGACATGGTCTTCGTGTGAAGATCAGACTTTGGAAACACGAAGGATCCATCAGGAATATCTTGTAGAATAAGTCTTACAATTTCCTCATGGATGAATGGATAACCTTGCTGAAAAGGAATCTATAATGATAGGTCCTCCAGCCGGGGGGGGGGGACTAGGCATGACATCCCGTTACCAGGTCATCAAAGGGCCAACAACATAACTCTTGGAAAGTTGTCCCAACCATCATATCTGACCGAGATTCAGATCCGATTGGTGTAATGATACCTCAGACTCAGGATGTCCAAGAATAAAAGGTGCTACACAAATAGACGAAATGACATTTCAGGATTCTCAGGAGATGAACTATGGGAGTGGGTTCCTGAAACAATAGTTCATCATTAAACCAAGGAGAGGAGGAGGTGGCTGATGGGCTCGGTGATAATCCATCGAGATTTCCGACAAGATGGATTTCCACAATTATGTGAACAAGGAGATAACATTTGTCAGATCAAATGGTATAATGATGTATGCTCGAGGAAACATACTCAATTAAACATTGGTTGAAAGGTGCACCCGAATATGGGTTGGGTCGCACGATCAATGTTAGAGTGGTGACTTGACGAACAAAAGAATTTGAATGAAACTCGACCATTACTTCAAAGCAATAGGGTTGCTAGAAGTTTTGAATTCACACCTCATGGTTCAATTGTCGGTATTCCGGTTAGAAACAACACGGGGACCAAGAAAAAGGTGATGGAGAGAAGTATCACTATTTCAAGAATTCTTAAGAGGTGGAGCATTCCTCACAACATTCTTGATAGAAAAAAAACAGTAATACTTCAAGGCAGAACACAACATTAGCTGGAGAGCAGGTGGTATTCATAATGTGGACAAGCTCGCGATGAAAGGAAGTCAAGGGTGTTGTCGATGATAATAAAAATCATCGAGGGCAAGGAGGGTATTTCTCATCATGAACACAGTTAACATCTCGAAAGAAATCAAAGTGTTGAAGGTGATCCGACACAATTGTCGAGAGATTTCATGAAGGTGTAATTGATCGACGATGACAACAAGTCAAAGGAATGATGAAGCGAAAGGTTTTTGAAACCACTAGTACAATACAAACTTGAAATCAAAGATTGTTATTCAAGGCGAAATGATATGCCGAGGACGATCGTCGTAAGCTTAGCTATCATCGAAAGTTGTGCTCCGGGAATAAGGACCAGGTAGTACGGTTAAAATTTAGCATGATAATGATATAGCCGATCAGGCTAGGAATGACTTGATGGAGTATTAAAATTCTCAACAACAAAGGTACTGGGAGTACTGAATCTCAGTGTTGATTCGATTCACAACCCGGTGTTTTCGGTTGACGACAACCTAGAACCCGTGGAGTGACTATGACGGGGAAAGGTATTACTTCATCAGAAATTCATAAGATGAAGTGCAATGGGTTGATATCCTTGAGATACCAGGGGGTAATACTCGAAGGTAGAGTAGAATAGAAGCTTGACAGGTGAAATGATGTGCAAAAGACAAGTAATTTAACTTGTCCGAGAAATGGAATCAAAGAAGAACAATCATGGCCGGAACCACGGTTGCAAAGGATCAAATCCCAGGTACATATGAATTAGCTATCAAGGGAATAGTTATTATTAAGAGAAGCTTCCATGATAGGATCTACATTGCGTCCATGGGCATGAACACAAAGTTCAAGGTCGACTCCCACTTCTCCAATGCATAACCTTCCATTCACCTCTCCGTATTCGAAGATGACATTAGTTGTTGAAAGTTTTACCCGGTGAATACCAGATAAGTATGACTCGTGAAAACTTTCGGGTTCACACGGTTTAGAGAAGGCATATGTTCAACCCATAGGGGCTTCTTAGAAGCATATACCACAAGTTTCCAGAGTAAATAACACAAGCCCGAAAGCAGAGCATGGTTGGCCAAGCAGAGGATACAACTTAACAAGGGCATTATGTATCAGGGGAAGAACTCACAAAGTGATCATATGTGAAGGACACTGGCGGATAACAATCCAACAAAGGACTTGATGGTCCACAAAGGATCTGATACGAGTATCGGTACTCAACTAGAGGAAGAAGAATGCAAGGAGATCAGATTATAGAAACAACTGACTAACTCATTTGTCAAATGCAAAGGAAATATGATTTCCAAATCAAGGGATCAGAAGCAATGCTCTGATTAGGGATGGATAAGTTGAATAGCCTTATGGTACAATCAACGACAATTGGATTGGTCGAGAACCAATTCCAGTTAAAAGAATGGCAGCTCAGCCGGAAAAGTAACTTATAAGGATCAAAGATGATTGCGTGTATTCGCAAACATATTGAGTCAACAGACTCAAAAATGATAATGACAAGGAATGTCAATAAGACTACGAGAGTTATGGGATTAACCATAATGCAAGCAAGCAAGAATTTCAAGAGCCAAAGGCTCCAGAGGATTTTCGGAAGATCGAATATTATTTTGAAGACTTTTGTGAAACACAAGAACAACTGGGGATGAGCGGATACTCGGCAAGCGCGAGTAATTATCCGTAGGGGTATTCATGCAGCAAGGAACTGCAGGGCAGTAAGCGTAAAGAATTCTCGGAATACCGAAGAGTATTTCAGGACATTTTGTAATAACAAGAGCAACTGGGGATGACAATATGAACGATAGGTGTAAGTAGTTATCCAGAGGGATTTATCGATGGAAGTGAATTGCAAAAGCGATGGCACATAGTCTCGAGAGCACATCGTAGAGTATCTTCGGAATCTTCTGGTGCAGCAGGCGGTCATCGGTAACAAGTGGCTCTCCAGGAGAAAGTACTTGCGAGAACCTAAAGTTAGTTTTGTTTTTAGCAAAATCATTTAACCCGAATAGAAGAGAGCTCAGAGTCCCAGAGTAAAGGTCGAGGAGTAAAAGATCCTAATACCACCCAATTGGCGACGTGGGCCCATGGGCCGCACAGCCAAGTTAGTAAAACAATTTTCATCGACTAGACTCAACTTTGGCCAAGGAGTTGGAAAGGGGGATTCCTACAGGCAGTCGGCTCTGATACCAACTTGTGACGCCCCCGATTCAATCGTACACTAATCATGCACGCAAATGTGTACGATCAAGATCAGGGACTCACGGGAAGATATCACAACACAACTCTACAAATAAAATAAGTCATACAAGCATCATAAGCCAAGGGCCTCGAGGGCTCGAATACAAGTGCTCGATCATAGACGAGTCAGCGGAAGCAACAATATCTGAGTACAGACATAAGTTAAACAAGTTTGCCTTAAGAAGGCTAGCACAAACTGGGATACAGATCGAAAGAGGCGCAGGCCTCCTGCCTGGGATCCTCCTAACTACTCCTGGTTGTCGTCAGCGGGCATCACGTAGTAGTAGGCACCTCCAGTGTAGTAGGAATCATCGTCGACGGTGGCGTCTGGCTCCTGGACTCCAGCATCTGGTTGCGACAACCAGATAGAAAGGAAAGGGGGAAAAGGGGGAGAAAGCAACCGTGAGTACTCATCCAAAGTACTCGCAAGCAAGGAACTACACTACATATGCATGGGTATATGTGTAAGGAGGCCATATCGGTGGACTGAACTGCAGAATGCCAGAATAAAAGGGGGATAGCTAGTCCTATTGAAGACTATGCTTCTAGCAGCCTCCGTCTTACAGCATGTAGAAGAGAGTAGACTGAAGTCCTCCAAATAGCATCTCCAAGTAGCATCTCCAAGTAGCATCGCATAGCATAATCCTACCCGGCGATCCTCTCCTCGTCGCCCTGTAGAAAAGCGATCACCGGGTTGTATCTAGCACTTGGAAGGGTGTGTTTTATTAAGTATCCGGTTCTAGTTGTCATAAGGTCAAGGTACAACTCCAAGTCGTCCTGTTACCGAAGATCACGGCTATTCGAATAGATTAACTTCCCTGCAGGGGTGCACCACATAACCCAACACGCTTGATCCCATTTGGCCGGACACACTTTCCTGGGTCATGACCGGCCGCGGAAGATCAACACGTCGCAGCCCCACCTAGGCAAAACAGAGAGGCCAGCACGCCGGTCTAAACCTAAGCGCACAGGGGTCTGGGCCCATCGCCCATAGCACACCTGCACGTTGCGAGGGCGGCCGGAAGCAGAACTAGCCCCCTTAATACAAGAGCAGGCTTACGTTCCAATCCGGCGCGCGCCGCTCCGTCGCTGACGTCTGAAGTGCTTCGGCTGATACCACGACGCCGGGATACCCATAACTACTCCCGCGTAGATGGTTAGTGCGTATAGGCCAGTAGCCAGACTCAGATCAAATACCAAGATCTCGTTAAGCGTGTTATATATCCGCGAACGCCGAACAGGGCCAGGCCCACCTGTCTCCTAGGTGGTCTCAACCTGCCCTGTCGCTCCGCCACAAAGTAACAGTCGAGGGCCGTCGGGAACCCAGGCCCACCTCTACCGGGATGGAGCCACCTATCCCTTCAGCCCCCTCATCAGAATCACTTGCGGGTACTCATCGAGCTGACCCGACTTTAGTCACCGTCTGTATAGTATGTATGTATGTATAGTATTTACCCGTGATCACCTCCCGAGTGATCACGGCCCAATAGTAAAGCAAGGCAGACTGACAAGAATGTAGGGCCAATGATGATAAACTAGCATCCTATACTAAGCATTTAGGATTGCGGGTAGGGTATCAACGACTATAGCAACAATGACAGGCTATGCAACAGGATAGGAATAACAGAAAGCAGTAACATGCTGCACTACTCTAATGCAAGCAGTATAGAGTAGAATAGGCGATATCTGGTGATCAAGGGGGGGGGGCTTGCCTGGTTGCTCTGGCAAGAGAGAGGGGTCGTCAACACCGTAGTCGAACTGGGGGTCGCCGGCAGTCTCGGGGTCTATCGGAAAGAAGTAACGGAGAGGGAACACAATAAATAACAGAGAAATCAAGGCATCACCAAGTGTAACAAGACAATACGCGGTGTTCGGTGTGCCCCAACGCGGTAGTAGGTGATACCGACGAAGGGGGGAAACATCCGGGAAAGTATTCTTGGAGTTTCGCGTTTTCGGACAGATGAACCGGAGGGGGAAAGTTGCGTGTTTGATATGTTAGGGGTGTGTGGTGGACGAACGGACTGCGTATCCGGGTTCGTCTCGTCGTTCTGAGCAACTTTCATGTTGAAGATATGATTTTCTAAAGATTTTATTAATTTCTGGGATTTAACTAATTATTTAATTAATTAGAAAATGATTTAATGACATCAGCATGATGTCATGCTGACATCAGCAGTCAACAGAGTTGACTGGTCAACCTGACCAGTGGGTCCCACTGGTCAGAGACACATGTTAATTATCCAAATTTAATTTAATCTAATCAGAATTAATTAAGGGTGGGCCCCACTATCATACTAATTAACTAACCGGTTAAATAGACAACTAATGTTTAATTAGTCTAATTAGTTGTTTAGTTTAATTAAACAAAATTAATTAAGTTAATTATTTCTCTAATTAATTAATTATTTATTTTTATTTCTATTTTTATTTCTAATTTTCTAAATACATTCAGGGGGTGGGGGCCCCTTGTCATTTGCCCAGGGGGCCAAACAGCCACGGGCGAACGGGTTACGGGCGTGTGGGCGCCAGCCCGTTTGGGCGCCCGCCCAGGCCAATGGAGGCGGCGGCGATTGCAGTCGGCGGCGATGGCTGCAAGAGGTGGGCGTGGCCTGCGCGGGGACCGCGGTGAGCGCGGTGGTTGGTCGGGACGGTAGGGGCGAGCGGGGCGCCGGTCCAGGCACGGTGAGCGCAAGCACTGGGCCGGCCGGAGGCGTGACGGCGAGCGCGGGGAACGGGTACGGCGGTGTGCACGTGCGCGCGAGGGAGTAGCGAACGGTGGCCGCACGGGAGGAGGGAAGGGAGGATATGAGGGGGGTTCCTCACAGGGGAGCTGCAGGGGGAAGGCAGTGTGCTCGGGGAGGTGTCGGGGTCGGCGCGACGAGGCGGAGCAGCTCCGTTCGTGGAGGAGGAAGACGGGGACGATCGGCGGAGAGGAAGCAGTCCGGCGAGGTGGTCCCGACGTCGTGGCCTCCGGCGAGGTACTCGGGTGATGGCGCATCCAGATCGGGGAAGAGGGGGAGGCGCAGGAGGGAGACGAGGAAGCGAGGTGGAGGGCGACGGCGTCCTCAGGCTGGAGGAAGTACTCCGGGCGGCGGCAGGCGGCGTCTTGGCGGCGGGGTGGGTCGAGCCCCGATACAGATCGGATCGGGGGGGGGGGGGCGAGAGGGACGAGAGAGTGGGGTTGGGATCGTGTGGGGGGAGGAGTGGGGTGACTCGGGGGTTAGGGTTTGGGGTACGAGGCCATATAGGCCAGGGGAGGTTAGGTGGGCCAGTTGGGCTGGCCAGCTGGGCCGGAGCCCAGTGGAGGGGAAGTTTCCTTCTTTTGTTTTTGTTTTATTTTCTTTATTTTCCTTTTACGGTTTTACTTTAGTTACATTTATTTTAGTTTTAGCAAAATATACACTTAGCACCTAAATTAGTATTTCAACTTAGTGCACGGTCACAAAAAGGTTTAACCCCCAAATAAAATAGTTTAGTATTTTATAAAATTCAAAAGGCACTTATCTAGTTGTTTTAGCTACTGCTTAAACCATTTTAGTGCATTCAAACATTTTATAAAAGTGTGGTTTCTCCACTAGTATTATCCATGCATTATTTGGTCACCTTTCGACATTTTAGTCTTAATATTTGAAAACTTTTATTCTTTGGTTGGTTTTGAATTTGAATTTGAATCAGTTTCGAACTAACACGTGATTAGGAACAGTGAATCGAGGTGACGTGGCATCATTAGCAGAGGTTCACTGTAGCTTAATTACCCGGGCGTCACAGATAAGAAGTAAGATCTCCTCTTGTGCAGTTCAACTAAGATCAAGCAATCAAGAAATGTTGTCGGTGTGACATTTTGGTTGAACTGCACAAAACACTCTTAAAACAAAAGTGTTTTGTGCAGTGCAACAAAAGGTCACAATGGCAACAAGGTGAAGTAGATAACCCTGTTTACACAGAGGTGCAAAGGAAACGACTAGTGGTCAATAACGGTGGATGACATAGAAGCCAACAAAAAGAAGCATCTACCTTATCTAAATGGGAAAGAAAGCAAGACAGTAGCATTTCTCAAACGGTGGCATTGATTAATATTAACATAGAGATTATATTAACAATAAAATTCATTAAACATGTAATTTGCTTTTAACTGTGGCATTGCATCAATTTTCCAGTGGCATTATTAGAGGGTGTTTGTTTACAGGGACATTTTGGTGTAGGGACTAAACCCATGTCAGTCCCATCTAAACCAAACAGGAGGAACTTTTAGGGACTAAAAGTGGGCATTTGAGACTAAAGAAAGAAGACCTTGAGGGAGTCTTTTTGGGACTTTTTCCAACAGTTGCCCCTGCCACGCATCACACCTTGTCCCTATTAGTTCATTTCTAGGGGTAACATGGTCTTTCAGCATGTCATTTAATAACCTTTAGTCCATGTTTAGTCCCTGGAACCAAGCAGGTAGGGACTAGGGAGTTTTTAACCAAACAGGGCCTTAGATTAACAACAACTAATGAGTTGTACGGGACAGTGGACGCACCAGCACCATGTGCATCTACTGATGTACTGTGGTCATGCACAGCCTGTTGCAACAAAGAAAAAACAACCAAAGAGCATATTTGTGTTGGTCCCAGTTTTGTTATCTTTAGACACCTTTCCCTATGTGAGCGCAGCAAATCTAGTCCTGCTCAAACTCTACATCCTTGTCCCCCAAAACAAAAGATCAGTTTGTTACAGATGCGCGTACTACGTTTGTCATTGTTTTCCCTTTTCGACCAACGTAGGTGCTGGATAGCCAGTCTGTACTAGTACTTTCGCCCCTTCCTTTCCTCTTTGAACCACGTCCTAGATTTATGTGATACAACTTTCCCCACTACTTTCCCCCAATCCTTTCCTCTTTGAACCACGTCCTAGATTCAAGTTATACAACTTTCCCCCTTCCTTTCCTCTTTGAACCATGTCCTACATTCATGCTATATACAAATTTTCCCACTACTTTCCCCTACTCCTTTCCTCTTTGAACCACGTCCTAGATTCATGGTATACATGCAGCTAGAGCAATGCATGTGGAGTAAGTAAATTATACCGTAAGGTTCTTGGGGCTTGGTTCAGTGGGCGACGGGACGACGGTGAAGAAGAAGGGGTCGGAGGCCCTCCCGCGCCGTTGCTGGGTGAAAGAGAACAGCTGCGCCGGTAGTGGATTCCCTCCCTCGCCGACAGCGACAGCGTTAAGCCTCCTTCCCTTCCCGGCGGATGGATCCCGCCAGCTCTTTGAGCAGCAGTGAGGGGAGAGAGAGGCCAACGAAGTCTTGTTTAGATCTGGAGAGGGCGAGAGAGTGTGAAGAGAGCAACTACAAGCGTTGAGGCTCCAGCGTGTATATGTATATTGGAGAGAGACTGTGAAGCGTCCAAACCCTAGAAAACAAGCGCCAAGGCTGCAGCTTATACGTGATGAGGTGATTATATGGTCACTACGAGATCGTATAGCTTCGTATCCATCCATTTTTGACAAGTCAAAGAATCCTCCTGGCACAAATTATGCTCAAGTGTAGTTATTGAACCCGAGACCTCAAGTTTGATGAGCGAACAGGCTAACAAGCTACACAACCCTCCTATTATGTTCAACGAGAGGAAAATAACCTTTTATACATTCCTGCATTCGTGTGACAAGCATGCCATGTTTTTTGTGTGTGTGGGAGTCATTGGGATTTCAATCATAATCGTGTGATGTGGCTTTGGTGGTAAGACTATCCATAGTGGTGGAGAAATAATGCAGCCTTAGTCACCTTACCTCTCTCCACGTAGTACGTTGGGTCCCACCAGTCAGAGGGTGAAACAAACAAATAAATATGAAAAATTAAAAGTGCCAGCAATGTATCTTACCTCACACATCTCGCTACTGCTCGGGAACACTGTCCAATTGATCCCTCTGTTCGCTCACGTACTATTTTAAGTGAATCCTTATTATAACATGCACACAATTTTGGGCACTTGTATTCGACCTAAGTCAGTGTGCCACCGTATCTCATATACTTACTACTCCCTCCATCTAGGTGTAATAAGTCACGTTAGAAGGTGCAAAGGGACCAAGGTGCATGCATGTGCGTGCGTGTGTGTGTGTGTGTGTTTAACAGCATGTGTGTGTTAGAGAGAGCGACATATCGACCTACTCCTACGGAGAGATGGTGTGTAGTGTATGATTTTAGCCGCGAGGGTCGGTGCATCCTCTCGTTTCTGGGCGTGTCCAGTAGGGACATGCGGACAGCTGCCATGCCCGCTCCTGACCAGCCTGGCCCACGCAAAGCCCCTCCATCGCCCCCGCGTGCTTCCCGCCCGAAACAGTCAGCGCCGCTCCAAAGAATCGGTGCTGCATTTATGCCCGGGCATAGCAAACGCGACCTCTCACTGGCGCAAGAGTGATGGTTGCTTCGTCCGTCCAACTTACGGCTGGGTCTATGTGATTTGACGGCTCATTGGTCTTTATTACTGAGGTGGTAGGACTGCTGGATGTCCCATGCTTTCGGCGAAAGGAGGTACTACTAGATTACAATTTTCTCCATTCTTACAGCGGAGGAGTGCAAGAGCAGTGAAAACACGCAGGCTCAGTGATTACGTGGCCCACCTCACACTATCACCATATTTTCTGGACATCGTGTGACACCTAACTCTTTACATAGTACTCCCTCCGTTCCTAATGAGTCCCCGCACGTTTCCGCGGAACAGCCGTATATCTCTCTGCGAAAAATTATCGATTTCATAGAACTAAAAAGAACTCTATAACGGCATGAGAAATGTGGTAGCCAAACTAAATAAACCCCCATCATCATTTAGATCATCCCAACTCCTACTGCATAATGGGATTATATTTTTCTTTTTGACATGTTAATGGGACTTAAAAGCTCAATTACATGCATGCTACTAGTGCATGCTTGCATGCAGACATGTTGATGTGATTTAAAACCCACTCACATGCATGCCATGGTATTTCTGCATGCTTGCATGTGGCTTAGTGCGGAGCCTCTCAACATCTAGATCAGACGGCTATTATGGACTGATTTAGTTCATCTAACAGCTACATTAATTTTGATGATGTGGATCAAGGAGAGGATAGAGAATTCCTAGTAGTGGGGGCTAGCTATTACTAGTAGATAAGTCTTTGTAGAGATTCCACTAAGTGAACTACATACGGAACAAAATGAATGAATCTACACTTAAAATGCATCTATATACATCCTCATGTGGTTCATGGTGAAATCTCTACAAAGACTTATATTTAGGAACGGAGGAAGTACTAGTATAGTACGTACTATAATTTATCAGCGAGATAAACTTGTACAATGCTATGAAGCTTCCAGCTTCTTTACATGTATCTCGCGTCCAAAGTTGCCCGTTGCAACATTTCATCAAATACAAAGGAGACTAACATGCATGCTATTGCATCTCAATGATTGACAGATCATAGCAAATATGTACTCCCTCCATTCCAAAATAAGTGTCTCAACTTTGTGCAAACTTTAGTACAAAGTTGTACTACTACTAAAGTTGACACTTATTTTGGAACAGAGGTAGCTAAAGAAAAAAACGATCCATGCAGTCCCTAGCCCTTGAAACGTGAACCCTAATCAGGCTTCAATTTGCTGGCAACGTTCGAGCTTCCTAATAAATTAAGTTTGCAACCTTTTGACCATCGGATCATTTTGTGCAGTTTCACCAAAATCGAGATGAGCATCAATGTGGCAAAGAAATTGAAGAAGCGTGATTAGAATAAGATTACTAGGGTTGATGAGACATAAACTCATCACAAATACAATATGTAGAAGCTAGTAGAGCTATGTGCAGGGCAGAGAAGTAGAGAAATATCCACATGGAGTGATGTGGGTAGCTGGAGTAGTGGTGCAAGCCGGCTATAAAGGGAGTTGTACCTGAGGGATGTAGCTCAACCTTGAGGAGGGCGGCGGGAGGAGGCAACTGCCCAGGTCGCGGCAGTCAGCAAGGGACGAAGGCAACCTCACCGGCTTTGTGAGAGAGAATGGCGGGGACCCCTGATCGGGACGTGCCGACAGTGGGTTTTCACCGTCGGCGACGGCGACCGCATCTACACTAAGCATCCACCCCTTCCCCGGCCGACGTGATCTGCCGGGATGTTAGAGATGTGGCCACAGTCGTTTTGTGCGAGAGAGTGTGAAGAGAGCAACCCCAGCAAGCAACCGTGTAGGCTGGCCCGTCCTGACTATGTATATAGTGGAGCGGTTTCCTTTTCTCTGTATATGAACCTATCATATTGCATACGTGCCACTGAAGAAAAAAAACTTTATTTATAAATGATGCGGCACCTAATACTCGTTCTCCTATAACCTTGCGCTTGGCATCTCCAAAATCTTGCGATTGGAGTATATATCGTTCTGGATATATGAGATCGAATGACTTGCTGCACGCCCACCACGTGGGAGAGGGTCGAGGGGCGAGGGAGAGTGCTACATACGGAGAAAAATGAGTGAATCTACACTAATACGTCTATATACATCAGTGTTTGGAGTATGTACTAGTAGTTCATATTGAAATCTACTAAAGGACATATATATTCCAAACAATAGGATATAATATCTGTAACCAAGGTACTAGTAGGGACGAGGAGTAAACGGAGGGAGTAGTAATTTTTTCTCCTCGTCCTGCGAGCCACCGCGCGCATGGGCGAGGGAGCGGGCGTAAGGCGGAGCAAGATTCACCTCATCTTGCAAGCCACCGCGCCCGTGGGCGGGGGAGACGGCATACTAAGCAAGTTTCTCCTTGTTCTGCGAGTTGACGGGACACATCAAAAGTACTCCAGTATATAGAGCCTTGCCTCTAAGGTAGGCCCCACATGGTTTGCCTCTTTTTCTAATTTAACATAACGCGTCAAGTTGCAATTTGTTTATCCACCTGTGGTAGACGATCCTCCCTCCACCAAGTGGACAACCAGTACACGTGCCAAATTACCACGTGGGCTGCCTTATTTGTACAGAAATGAGCTCCACCATGTACCCGCGCGGGTGTGGTTGGGAAAGAGATGGGAGTACGTGCGCCGTGCATGCACCTCTTCTCTTCGTGCACGTCCCCCACCTACGTGGGTGTGTGTGTGAGAGAGACAAACCGCGTTCGTGAGTGTTTTTTGTTTTGGGGTGGGGGGTGGGGGTTGATTTCGTGAATTATTTGTGGGAATATGTGTCGATGACATCTCAAACAAAATTTTGCATGCAATGTGTGTGAAATGGAGGCCTATCCATATCATATATAGAGGGTCGGGAAATCCACGAGAAGAGAGGGAGGGGTCATAGATATCAATAGAGTCGAAGAGAGGATCAAGTGGGTGGGTGCGAGATCGATGAAGAGAGCCATCGAAATTGTGTGTGTGTGCAAGTCAAAGATATAGGGCGACTGACCTACCGGAACATTAGAGGGCACATGTCAAGTTTGTGTGTGGCAGGGAGACATGACTAGACCGCTCGATGTATCGGTGTGTGGGGGGAGGGGGGGAGGGGTAGGTAGAGGCCTAACTATAGAGGTAGAACGATTCATATATGTGTTGAGAAGGAGAGACCCAGCTATGTCTTGAGGGAGATCGGTCGACATCCATACATAACTGAAGGACGGGAAATATGATGCGACAGAGAGAGAGAGAGGAGAGAGAGAGAGAGAGAGAGGGAGGGAGAGGGGTAGAGTGCTGGATGGTAGATGGAGTTGCTTCTCGAAGATGGTGGGAGAGGCCTACTAGACAAACTGAGGGTGGAACTGCAATGTTATCAATAAGAGTGGGGATGTCTTTCTGTGTGTGCCTGTGCATGATAGATCTGTCGGGACGCATCCATGGATGATGAAGGGGAACCATGTGTTTGGTAAGCAAACCTAACTAGATCGGTAGATCAATTGTTGTTTGTCAGAGGTAGGGAGAGACATAACTAACGGGGTAGATCATCGATGCGTGGGTAAAAACGAGTTATAAGGACCTAGCTAGCTATATGTATAGGGAGATATCGGTCGGTGTACGTCCATTAGTTAGAGGCAAATAAGGCCCAGCGAGATGGATAGACAAAGAGAATGGAGCTAGAAGGTGGTGAGAGAGGCCCAGCTACTAGCTAGATAGGGGGAGGAGTGTGCGGTTGTGAGATCTATGAAAAGAGGGGCGAGAGTATACACGTGTGTGTGATTGTATGAGAGACACGAGGCAAGGACACATAAATGAGGAGATTGAAGGTGTGTGTGTATGTTGTAGGCAGGCATCACTGGAGAGGTTTATCTATCGGTGTGTGTCGGAAAGGAGTTGTGGAGACTCTGGGAGAATGACCTAAACTAAAAAAATGAATGTGCCCGGTGGATAGAATGCCAAGGGAGGGGGAGGGTGAGGAGGGCATGTGCATGCACGAGAGAAAGTTAGTGGTAGCTGCAAAGGTTAGAGGATTGTGTGGGTGTAAGAGACTAAAAAAGATCATAATTTGATATGAAAGCGGATTCATATATTTGAATAGGAGATCACAGTGTTTTAAACATATGCATGCATGAATATAGAGGTGATACACGTGTTGTGCACATGTTATACCATAATGTAATAATGCATGGCGTTTGCAACTCACAGCTAAATGCCGAACAATCTAAACCATACTATCAATCAAACAATCTCACAGTTTACTTGAATTTGTGATAATGTGTGGCGTTTGCAGCTTATAACTAAATATCGAACAATCTAAACAATACTATATATCGAACATTCTCACATTTTATTTGAATTTGTGGTAATGTGTGGTGTTTGCAACTCACATCTAAATACTTGTAGGCGTAGGGGGCGGGGCACCGTACATAATGTGATAAACACATTATACATACGATACATGGTTTAGATTATGAAGATCTAGCTAGAGCTAGAAATGTAATGTGATTTGAAATCAACATCAAGTGGATTCAAAAAATTGAGTTTGAGTTCATGTAGTACACATAGTTCATATGTAACTCGAGACTAATCATGTGGTGTGCTATGAAGATAATACACAAACGATGGTTTAACTTGACAATAATGATGATTGTAGATCTTATTAAAATAGAGAAACAAATTCAAATGCTCTGACTTCACAACAATCATTACTGTAGATCGTATTCAAATAGAGAAATGAATTCAAATTTAGTGTATATTGAAGCGATAGTATATACATTTGGAATGCACTAAAACGTTCATTTGAGTTGGTTGCATGCATTATACACATAGCAAAATATTTTAATTGAACATAGCACGAATTCAAAGTTTTGAATGACATTTGTAGTGCGCATTGATTTGGTACAGTACACGTTAGGCTTGTCCGGAAATTTCAACCCGCACCTTGTTAGCCCGAAATATTTAAGATATATCTTTGTCTCAGTCGTGCTCCGACAACTCCCTCCATCTCAACCCGCGCGTTGCTATTCCAAAATTACAACGCGTGTGAAAACTCGCACCTCCTGTGAAATCCCGACATGCGAAATGCCCGTGGTACCCCTGAACCGAAAGAACCGCCTCAAATCGATGGGGGTACTTTCATAACTTACCCCACATTTTGGACAAGCGCGTCCCTAAGCCATGGTTCCCCGCTGCATCCCATCCGCCCACCCATTTGTACACCGAGGCCGCGAAAACCCGCGACGAAGCCCAACACCCTGCTCCGTCCGCCACCCAGCCGGAGCCTCTTCCCCGACGACGTCGTCCACAACAACACCTCGACGTCCCTCATCCACCGTATCGGATGAGGATCCGTCATCGATCTCGTCGTCCCGCCGGTTCAGCCACCCTGTCCTCCACCTCCAAGGAGCTGCCCCGACGTTCACCTCATCTTTCGCGCCACCTCCATTCCCACACCACCGTCTTCACCTGCACCACTGGAAGACCATCATCATCACCGTTTCCTCGGATCAAGCTGCGGCCTTATCGGCGCCACAAAAGAGGTTGTACACTAATCGCCGCATTTTCTTCTTGATTCAATCTCACGGTGCTGCCGGCGCTCGGTCCCGAGCCGACACGGTGCAGCTCCATCCACAGCGGCGTCGCCTGCCACTTCCTCCACGGTGTCGCTCCCTCGGCAGCGACGTCCACATCAGTACGAGCTACTGCTGCTTTAGCTCTCACTCACGCTGCTGCTCTGCTCTTGCTCTCGGTCCACTGCCCGGTCTACTCTTGCACGTGCTGCTGCTCTTGCTCTTGCTCTTGCTTGCGATGCTGCTCTGATTTAGCTACACTTCAGTTGACTGAATCTACTTTTGGGTCAGTCGATTTTCAGGGGTTGGGGGGGGGGTTCGCTGGGGTGAAGGAAGAACCAGCCGCAACGGGGAGGGGGGCTCGCCGGAGAGGTACCCCACTATGTATCTTAGGGTTCAGGGTGGGCTCCGGTGATCGCGGGCGGTGGCGGTGCGGTGCGTGGAGATCGCCGGAGAAAAAGCTCGGCATGGGGGGGCCTAGAGGGATGGCTGGGGCGGCGGCGGACCGGTGGTGGGGAGTGTTTTCAGGGTGGGCGGGGCGGCGCACCGTCGGCCGCAGGCGGCGGGGGGCTGCTGTTTGGCCTGTGGTGGCTGGCGGCTCTTGGGGGTGGAGGTTGAAGATGAACTACAGGCCCTTGATTTCATATCGAACGACTGCAAAATTGACTGACCAGAGATGAAAAAGTCAGTCGACCAACATGTAGCCTCACCTTGCTAGTGCATTCAGTTTCGACAGCAAAATTCAGTTTCGACAGCGAAATTCAGTTTCGACAGTTAAGTTCAGTTTCCACAGTTAAATTCAGTTTTGACAGTTAAGTTCAGAGATGAGCGGCTGATGTATTTTACATCTAGCACTTTGTGGTTATGTATTTTACGTCATGTATTGGAGATGCTATTAGAATTCCACTCAGGTTAACGTTGTCTCTCTTGTCCTGCTTCAGCCTCAGTGTCGTACAACTCACCAGAGCTGCTCCAACGATGAAACCCTCCATCACAGCGGAGCAGTACCTCGGGCTCCATCTCCAGATGCCTAAGATCTTCTTCCCCTCCTCCGACAGCCAAGTCAGCCGGAGCATCCTCACCGGCCAACCCAATCACGCTGAGATTGACATGGCTTCGCCAAAGAGGTTGTACACTTGTTGCATCTCTTTTTTACTCTACATGTTATATATATTGTCCACTGAGCACATGGATTTGTTCCTTTAGTGTCTCCTTGAAAGAAAAAACATAGGAATTTTAATTTTCACTTGTCCTCCTTTTCAAATTCCTATTCATGAAGCACAAGACTAAGAGATAGTAGCATAATAGTATTATAACCGTACATTTTCTTGTGGTTTGACTTAATCTCACCATGCTTCTTTGCATCCTGTGATCTTCCAATTGTTGTGAATCAAACACCCAGATTGGCAGAAATCCTGTGTTTTTAAATTCTCTGTTTTGCACGTGCATTCCTATCCTATTCCTGTCTATTTCCTATCCCTACATTGTTGGAATCCTCCAATTCAAACGAGCCCTTACAGAATTACTTCTCTTACACATAGTTGTCAAAGAAAACCTTGCGTGGTTTGTCCCGCTCCTGCTGCGTCGTCGTCCACCCCAACTCAGCTGCTCCAACGACAGAAGGGTCCAGCACAGCAGGGATCCGGCTCCAGACTGTCTTTCGCCACCTCAGATCTTCTTCCCCGCTGCCGGCAGCCATGAAAACTGCATTACCATCATCAACCGAACAGATGACCTCGAGGACTACACGGGTCCACAAGAGAGGTCGCACTCTTTCGTATCTGCTTACGTTATGCATCGCTTAATATTACATGCTACTTTATCGTTCTGTTCACCGATTAGACTCTGAGTCAGTTCCAAACTAATGGTCAAACTTGAGATTTTAAATGGTTGTGGGGTACATATCGGGGCCACAATCAATAGTATCTATCTACTATCTAGTTAATCTCCGGTGTCTACTATGAGTTTCATGTTGGGTGGGAAACATACAGTAAAGAAGCCATTATCTGTATTTTTTAACTGAAGCCATTATCTGCCTGCTATTATTGGTTTTGGGTCTATCCACAGGTTGCTACCATCACTCTGGATTTCTGCATGCACTCCTTACATAATCTCACTATGTTTTATTCCTATGCATGATAGTTATTGTAAACAATGGAACTGAACATGTAGAGAAAAAGAGACGAGCCTTGCGTGGCAATAAAAATTCATGCAGACTTCGCTCCATGGTAGGCGCAAAGGCAACCCCCCTCCATGCATTTCGTATTGTAATCGAGAGGAAGATATCTATTCTGAGGGGGATTCAGAAGGAGAAGACAAATCCTATTTACCCCATGAGGTCTTCACTCTAACTTGGCATGCTGATGTTGGTTATATCATGCATATGGTGTCTTGCATTGCTTACTTTATACATCAAATATGTCATCTACTTAGTTTAGACATCATTTGTGCGAATGCCATCTGTTTAGTTTATTCATCGTTTATGTGAATTATGCAAAGCCATCTTTTTTAGCTAGGCATCATATATGTGAATTTTGCAATGCCATCCTGCTTAGCCAGTCATCTTATATGTAAATTATATCAGGCCATCTTTTTGTTCGTTACATATTACATTTGTCAACAATGTTAGTACAATAAACTACACTTCGTGTGCATCAGCCATTTGGCACGGTGATGGAAAATTTTGGAGTGAAAACAAGGTCTTCAGAGCAGACTATGCTATCTGATGAAGCGCATATCTCGCTGGTTACGGATAGCTCCTCAGAGGTGGATTCAGAGACAGATGACCAGTCCTATTCCCCCCCTGAGGTGTATGCTCTAACTTGGGAGGGTTATGTTGCTCATATCGTGCGTATGGTGTCTCGCATTGCTACGTCATTTGATTAGTTTAGACATGCTTTGTGTGAATGCCACCTGTTCAATGTCTAATTACCATATATGTGAATTATGCATTGCCATCTTGTTGCAAGACATTATATATGGGAATTATACAATGCTATCTTGTTGCAAAGGCATTATATATGTGAATTATGCAATGCCATGTTGTTTAGCCAATCATCATGTATGTTTTGTCGACAACGTTTGTATATTCAACTACTCTTCCTGTGCATCAGCCATTTGAAGTGGTGATGGAAGTATCTGGAGTGAAAACAAGGTATTCAGAGCATACAATGCTACCTGCTGAAGTAGACATCTTGCTGGTTACAAAGAGCTCCTTAGAGGAGGATTCAGAGACTGATGGTCAGTCCTATTTCCCCCCTGAGGTCTATGCTCAAACTTGGCAGGGTTACATTACCCATGTCATGCATGTTGTCTTGCATTGCTTAGTTTTTACATCATATATGGATTGCCATCTTCTTACTTGCTTACTATATAAATCATATATTTGAATTATATCATGCCATCATGTTTACATAGTACATACACATGATCTATCTGAATTATGGCATGGCAAACCATTTAATAAAGACATCATATAGTTATATCATCTCATCATGTTTAGTGTTTACAGTCATCATATTTTGACTTATGACATTCTATCCGTGAATGTATGTGAATTATGGCATGCCAACCTATTTAATAAACACATTATATAGTTATATCATGTCATCCTATTTACATAGTCTCATATTTTGAACTATGTCTTTCCATCTTTTTTAGTTAGCCATCATAATGTGAAATTGTGTCATGCTATCCTGTTTAGTTAGCCATCATATATGTGAAATTGTGTCATGTTATCCTATTTGGTTAGACAACATAAATCTGAATTATTTCATGCCATCTTTTATTCCCCACTATCCATTGCACCTCTCTATAATACAATGTCTATACTTTCAATTACTTTTCTTGTTTATCAACCATTTGAATTGGAGAGGGTGATGGCAGTATCTAAGGGAGTAACAACACGGTCTTCGGAAAAGATAGTGCTACCAGTTGATGCAGACAGAACCACGGTTGTACTTGCCCAAGGACCAGATCCACCACACATAACCCAGACTCTCGCAGATTGTACCCCTACCGAGTTGGACAAAGAACCAACTACACCCCTTCTAACCCCAACCCCGGCAGATAGTAACCCAGTTCCAGTTGACACAACACCGTCTCCACCACAGAGCACCCAAACACGAGCAGTTAGTAAGGGAACTGCAGTGCCCAAAGCACGGGGACCACCACTCTGAATCCCAACTCAACGCTTAAAGGAGAAGAAGATTTGTTCTTAGGTCGGGTTCTGTAGCTATGGTTCATACTCCTTTGCTCTTGCATTACTGTATTTACTCATACCGACTATTTTCAAATTTGAAGGATGGAATTGAAACTCCAATGGCGCAACAAGTATGTTTTAAACCTGTTTCTTTAACTCGTTTGCTGTTGTAACCTACTCTATGTTGATTTCAATTTCAATTGAATACACATTTATTTTCTGATGTCATGCACATTACAAGTGTTGTTATTGCTCTATAGTTTCCCACAATTATATTTTGTCTATTCTGCTTTGTCTTGAACAAATATTATTTAAACTGTGTCTCTATCTTGATTTGGCAACCAAAACTAGAATGATATAGACCATAAAGTGACCATGGTACATAGATATATGTTTGTTTCATGCTGTTATCCTGTCCACTTTACTACTGAACTCATTTACCAAAATGAGTTTCATATACAACATGGTAAACATGTGATGTGTCTGCTTGTTTCTCTTTTAGAATGCGGACAAAATATTGGAGAACAGTACCGCGTTATCCAATGGTAAAGGAAGTAATGCAGATAAGGTTCAAGATAGTGAGACATCCCTGTTGGTCTCCAAGAAAGCAGATAAAAACTATCTTGACGACAGTGAGAGAACCCAAAAGTCCTGTCTTGATGTAGTGTTCGAGTTACTGGCCACTACTGCTGGCACAAGCTCTTCAAACTCGCTGCCTGAATCAGTTCGTCTTCTTGAGTTTCAACTTCAAGTTGAAAGACATCGATCAGATGTGATGCGACAGGAAGCTAAAGGACTGAGGAAGTCCCTGCAGAATTCAGATGCATATTTCATGGTGCAACAACAAGCGCTGGAGGATTTAAGTGCCAAACAAGAGAAAGTTAATAAGCTTGCTAAGCATCTTGCCAGCATTATGGGTACCCAGGATATTGTTTCTTGAGATTTTCTGAAGTGGTTTCAGTTCTAGATTTGTTTTGCTGCGGCGTTTATTTGCGCTGGTCGCCAACTTTGACAACTAGTGTATATGATATGCTGCTTTGTTCCCTATATTTGCACTGGTGGCGAACTTTGATGCCCAGTGGATGTAATATGTGTAATAGCCGTGATAGCCTAGCGTTAGTTGCTTGCTTATTTATTTCCTTGTTGTCTTGTTTATTTGTTTGCTTGTAGTCATTGCAGTTCTTTTTCCGCGGTTTGCTAGTGGTTGCAATAACCTATTTTTTAACTAGGCCACAATAACATGGGCTAATATTTACTATAGTGACACTGGGCCTCCTACGGGCCGTAGAAACAGTGGGCCTTCTACGGGCTGTAGAAACAATGGGCCTTCTGTGGGCCATATCATCAATGTGCCTTATACGGGCCGTATGATCGATTGGCCAAACATGGGCCAAACGAACCGCATTATAGCCATAAACGGGCTAGAGTTGGAATCGTCCGTTTATGGGCCGACCATAACGGGCCATCGTTAATAGGCCGTATTTGATGATGCTATGAAAACGGCCCAATGTATTAGTGGACCACAAACGGGCCGACTGTAACCACGGGCTGAATTTGGCCCACAAGCAGAAAATGACAGTAACGGGCCGTAAGTAAACGAATGCTGGAAATGAGCCCAAGAATAAATGGGCTCTGAGAAGGCCAAAAGATAACATGGGCTGTAAACGGCCCAACGAAATAACGGGCCGTTAATGGGTATAAAGTTATACACTGTTCATTACGGGCTAGTTTCACCATGGGCCGTTAATGGGTGTAAAGTGATACACTGTTCATTACGGGCCAGTTTCACCACGGGCCGTTAATAGGCCAAGAGTTACAAAGGGCCTCATATGGGCCGAAAGACGTCATGGGCCATACATGGGCCAGAAGTGAAAATGGGGTGGAATCATATTGGTTGGCCCAGATGATGCTACTGGGCCTAATTCGGATAGGGCGTAATGGGCCTTAGGTTAGCGGGTTGTAGATGGGCTATATGCAAACAGGCCGTTAACATGCTTTCCATGGGCCGGCCCACCTCCTTTAGACCAAGTCAAACGGGCCGGCCTTTTCACGGGAATGGGCCTCTGTTGGACCGTGCCACGTGTCCACGTATCATAGGCGCCTTCTATCCAATGAGTGGATGGCATCTGTCCCAACGATGAGCCGACACGTGTTTCCTCCAGCCATTGATGATTTTACACATGGAAAATCCCCATTGGTCAGGGCTGTTAACGGGTTATCGGATCCAAAACCCGACCCGATAGCTTAATGGCGTTCCGTTATGGTGGATGCCATGTCTCGGTCACCATTGACGAAAGCACTTCTGTGATGCGCGATTTATCATCATGGAAGTGGACACTTCCGTGATTATAATTTTGGTAATGTCATGGAACACTTTTACGACAGCACATGTATGACTATCTTGATTCTGTCATAAAATCGTCATGGATGTACATGCATGAGAATAAAGCGACCTACTGTGACAAACACGTATCATCATGGAAGTGTATTTTGTTGTAGTGCTAGTTCATCCTCAGCCCCTCGCAAGGCTAATCCACCCCAAAGCAGGAGTAGGGTCTTACACCGCAAGGTGGCCCGAACCTGGGTAAACTTCTGAGTCTCTTTCCTTTCTTGTTCATCAGCTAGGCCGTGAGAGCGACGAGTTGGTAGGCTAGATAGGTTGAGTTCTTCGCACACACCCCCGAGTTCGAACCTTTCTTGGGTCTGCGGAGCCCTGAATCTGACAACGAATATGAAAGAGGGGATGCCATTTGGGGCATCCCCAAGCTTAGATGCTTGGTTGTCCTTGAATATTACCTTGGGATGCCTTGGGCATCCCCAAGCTTAGGCTCTTGCCACTCCTTATTCCATAGTCCATTAAATCTTTACCCAAAACTTGAAAACTTCACAACACAAAACTCAACAGAAAAATCATGAGATCCGTTAATCACAACTTTTTGGTACTGTTGTGAAGTCATTCTTTATTTACATTGGTGTAATATCTACTGTATTCCAACTTCTCCATGGTTCATACCCCCCGATACTACCCATACATTCATTAAAGTAAGCAAACAACACATAGAAAACATAATCTGTCAAAAACAGAACAGTCTGTAGCAATCTGTAAACTTCGTATACTTCTGTAACTCCAAAAATTCTGAAAAATTGGGACAACAGAGGCAATCATATATCAATCTTGTGTAAAAAATTCAGGATTTTATCACGTTCCAGCAACTCATATCAAATCAACGATCACCGTAAGCCATCCCAAAGGTCTTACTTGGCTCAAACACTAATTAAAACACCAAAACACAATTACTACAGAGGTAATAATGTGCATTCGTTCAAGAACAGAACTGAAAACAAAAAACATAAAAATAAAATTGGGTTGCCTCCCAACAAGCGCTATTGTTTAACTCCCCTTGCTAGGAATAAAACATAGATCTAGGTATTGTCATCTTTGGTATGCAATCCATAAGTAGCCCTCATAATAGATTCATATGGTAACTTAATTTTATTTCTTGGAAAGTTTTCCATGCCCTTCCTTAATGGAAATTGAAATCTAATGTGTCCTTCTTTCATATCAATAATTGCACCAATCGTTCTAAGGAAAGGTCTACCAAAAATAATAGGACATGTAGGATTGCAATCTATATCAAGCACAATGAAATCTATGGGCACTGTCGGATTTAGGGATCCGGCAACCCTTGAGAGGTTCGAACTCAGGGGTGCGTGCGGAGATCTCAACCTGCCCAGCCTGCCTACTCGCGATCCTTCCTAGCCTAGCACGTCGAGCTCAAAGAGACACAAAGACACATAGATTTATACTGGTTCGGGCCACTATTGTGGTGTAATACCCTAATCCAGTATGGTGTGGTGGATTGCCTCGAGGGGCTATGGATGAACTAGTAAAAAGATGAACAAGCCTCAGGAGGTGAGGTGTTCTTGAGCTGGTCTAGTGTTCTACTTGTTCTGGTATCGGTCCTCCTCTATGGTGGTGGTTAAGTCCTATATATAATGGCCTTGGTCGTCTTCCCAAATATGAGCGGGAAGGGATTCCACAACGGCGGGATTTGAAAGGGGACATGTTGTATAGTCTATCCTGACAAAAGTAGTCTCCGCCTTCGAAAAGCCTCTGGTCGTGACGCTGCGGTGTGCTCGGTGATGACCTCCGTCCTGCCGTCCTGGTGGTCTTGGTCTTGTTGCACCAGAATGGAAACCTTTCGCTGATTCCACAGGACTCTGCACCTGCGGCTAGCCTCCCTTGGACCAAAGAGGAAACATGCGCTCTGCACTCGCCTGGCCCCCTCCTGGCCTTGGTCGTCATGGATCACGTCAGCTGAGCCTCGTGAGGTAGCTACATAGAAATCTCCGCCCCTCAGGAGCCCTCCTAAGGAGGCCATGTTGCGGCCGCAAGCATGCAGTACTAGATACCCCCAAGTCCAGGACACCGACAGTAGCCCGTGGGCTCAAGGCGCGCTCAGACTTGGCTTCCAGGCGAAGCTAAAGGGCAAGTGCGGAGCGCCGCGGGCCCTAACCTCCTGCGGCCTTGATGATGCGTGGCGATTGATTGGACGTGGGCGACTTCGTTTTCCCCCGCTGCCTCGGCAACTGCTCGACTTGACAACTGCATGCTGCATGCAGAGAGGATCATCATTACTGGAAATTGCGGGAGGCCGACGATTTACCTTCTCCCGTCTATAAATGTGCGAGCGGGTGGAGCCCCTGCCCATCTCTCTCCATCTTGCTCCCATGGCGCCGATTAGGAGGTTCTCTGCGGCAGAGAAGGGGAAGGCTCCTAGGGAGGGGACCGGACCCTCTCCCACTGAAGAAGCGGCTCCACCTCCCCGACGATGCCAGCATGGGGAGAGAGGTGGCCGGGCCTTGGCAATTGAGGCCTCTGCCCGGCTTCCCCCTCCCCCTATACGCTCGCGCTCAGGATGAAGGAGTGCGCCGCCGAGCAGCGCCTCGCAAAGATGGCAGGGCCGCCATTGCCCTGCCGGTCACATGATGGACCCACGCTGAGGACAGCTCGTGCGCGTTTGTGGTGTGGGAGGTGATTCCTCCCGATACTTGGATCCGACTCCCATGGTTCTTCACCAATGAGCTGCCTCCGAGGGGACCGGTGGAGCTGTGGCTGCAACACGCAGGGTGCATCAGCCTAGCCACCGGAACTGAGGTCGAGGTGGTGCCGTCTGGAGACGTCTTCATGATGCGAGGATGGGGAGAGGTTGCCCGGGCTTGCCGAGCGGAGGGAGCCCTGGCGATCCACTTTGAGTATGACGGTGTGGCCACCATGATCTTCAAGGTCTTCAATGAGCACGGCGAGCGGTTGGAGTGCTGCCCCGGAGGAGACAGCTTGAGTGACGCCGTCATGGGTGCTGGATATGCCGCTGCCCCCTTCAGCGCTTCGTCCAACAGCAGCGACGACTCCTGGGAATCCAGCGACTCTCTGAGCCCAGTGATTCTCCGGAGTCGCTTGAAGACAGCTATGTGCCGACGAGCTCCCGCCGAGGCCGGAGTGCTGCTGCGGCTGCCGCCCGGCATCGTCGGCCACCGTAGGGACCTGTAGTTGTTTCTCCTACGCGATATGACGATCAGCCCCCGTGGGGCTTGTAAGGATTGGGATGTATTTAATAGTATCGTTGTTCCTTTTAACTTTGTAATGGATGCGCGTATTCCAGTTCGGCCGAGTCCCTCAATTTCTCTTTCCAAGACAGTGTGGCGCTCTACACCGGCAAAACGCAGTCCCCAGGCAGGCTTAGCCGTCGCTAGTATGCCAGGTCACGATGCCGTGGTCAAGGCTGGGAGGTGAGCGGCCCGAGGTCTGGTAAGAGCTCATGAGACGGGATTCTCACGAGGTCCCCCTTGGCGTGCAAGCAGTTGTACAGAAAATTGAAAAGGGGAGTTGAACTGCCCAAGTGGAACTGCAGGGCGAGGCATGTGGAGCGAAAATGGTGCCGTAGCAAGCTGAGACTTATCTTTTGCGGTCTGAGTCCATCGGAGAGGCAATGCTTGCTGTCGCGCCTGTGGTGCCATCAGGTGCAGCCCGTCTTGGCCACCCTCCTACCTCGCTTGCCAAGGTACTCTACGTCCTCGAGACCCGGCCATCGAGCAAGCTCAGCCACCGCTGGTATGCTAGGTCGTGATGCTGTGGTCAAGGACAGTGGGTGTGGGCTGGAGAGCTAGTAGGAGCTCCCGAGACGCGATGCTCGGGAGGCCCCCCTTTAACGTGCAAGAGACTCGCGAGGCTAGACGGTGGTTGTCCGGGCCAACCTTTGGCTCATTGCAGGGTGAACCTGCAGGTTAGTTGACAAAGGAGGCCAAGAGCCCCAGGGCGTAAGACGGAGGCACCGGGGACCTTGCCAGGTGGTGAACGCGAGGCGGGCTGCGAACCAGAGCTTGATCCCCGGGTTTATCAGCATTACAGGGATGGACCCGAGCACAAGCGTCGTGCCGATGTGTGTGTCGTGCAGCAATGCAGGAATGGTGTTAGTCAGAACACATGAAGGGCATGAGGTGGTGGTCACGAGGTGACGATCATAGATAAATTCACGAAAATGATTAGATAGCCCTGGGGAATGCAAAACAATACATGTCGTAGGGACTGACCCACACGGCCTGGGGATGATGCAGCCTGAGGGGCGCCCCCAAACTGAACGAACTAGGGAGATGTCACCTGGTACCGTTGCTGAAGAGTTGTTGAAGTAGCCAAAAAACGCGCGCTGCAGAAGCCGTCCCTCATGAGCCACTCCAGTGCCGAGCCTCGGCAGGCTCGGAGGGACCAGAAGGCTCCTAAAGGTGCTACTCCATCTCCGCCAGGAGCGCCTGGTGCCTGGCTTCGCAGGCCATCTGAGTGTCCATCACGCAGCGCTGGAATGCCTCAGCCGTGCCTGCGAGGCCGAAAGGCATGCAAACTTAGTTGTGAGGTGGTCCATCGTATCGGCCGACACGAGACGGCCACATGAGCTGCCGAGACGCGGCCTTGTTGAGCCCGAGGATGTCGATGTAGATACGGAACTCCTTACCCTTGCTAGGGCAGTGAGCTCCGCCTCGCGACAGGCGATGATCACCTTGCAGAGCCCTTCCTTCCTGAATCTCCTTGATCGCCTTGCTAATGAACTCCTTAACGCCTAGTGCCTCACGCCTGCTGCCTTCTACTGGGAAGCGTGCTCTGAAGAGTGCCTCCACATGGTGCCCGAGCACCACTCTCGCGATATGGGCTAGGTCTGAGGCCCTCCAGAGGAGATCCCCTGAGCCCATCCCGAGAGGGGCGCCGGGTGCGCCTTCCTATGCGATGGGTAAAGGTGCCACGGTCGGAGACGCGAGGCTCAGCGCCATGTCCTCGAGTGATGCTCCCTCATGAGACCCCTGGCCCAGCTGTAGCTTCTTTGTCTTGGGCGCGGCCTCAGGAGGGAGGGCGCCGTCGTTGTCTTCTGGGTTCTCAACTGCTGCAGCCTGGAAGGCACGCTCCAGAGAGCACATCGCATCCTTCTCTTGGCAGGCGGCCGTGATGATGCCGCTGCTTCCTGGCATCTTGAGGACGTTGTAGCCGTGGTGTGTGGCCACCATGAACTTCGCCAGTGCTGGGTACCCGAGGATGGTGTTGTAGAGCAGGCGGATGTCAGCAACATCCAAGTCAATGAGCTCGGTGCGGTAGTTGTTGCACTCGCCGAAGGTGACTGGGAGGCGAACCTACCTGATCGGGTGTGTCGATCCGTCGGTCACTCCTGAGAATGGCTTGGTGGGGTGCAGCTGGTAGTATGGTAGCTGGAGCCTGTCGAACGCCTGGACAGAGAGAACATTGAGCCCTGCTCCACCGTCGATGAGAGTCTTGGTGACGGTTACGTTGCTGATGATGGGGGAGCAGAGCATGGGGAGCGCGCCAACGGTGGCCGCACACTTGAGCCGGTCTATGGAGTCGAAGGTGATGGCGCACTTGGACCACTTGAGGGGACGAGTTGCTTCAAGCTTGGGGAGCGCTGCATTCACCTCACGCGCAAACTGCTTGAAGACACGGTGGGAAGCTGGGGCTTGTGAGCTGCCTAAGATATAGGCGAAGACCCATGGCTCCTGGAAACCCCCAGCTCCCTCGTCCTGGTGGTGATCTTCGTTCCTTCTTGGCGGTGGAGGCAAGGGAGGCAAAGCTGCATTACCCTGTGGACGATCCTCACGAGGCTGCTCCCTCTAGTTGCCCTCACGAGGCTGGTCCTGCCAGCGGTCCTCACGAGGCTGGTCGCGCCACTCCTGATGGCGGTTGCATCCATCCCAGCGTCCTCCACCTCGACCACATCTGCCACCGTAGCCCCGATCATTGCGCTCGTGGCGTCGACCGAGGCACTCGTTGCGGAGAGCCTTGAGCTCCTGTCAGTCGTTGTTGTTGTGGTTGTAGACATTGTGGAAGGCGCAGAACGGCCGCTTGCCCTTGGATGACTCGAGGTGGTCGCAGCCGCGCTTGGTCTCTGGCTCTGCCGCAAGCACGGCTGGCCCCTTGCGCTTTGTGTCCTTGGTCTTGGTCTTCTTGTCTTCAGGATCAGCATCAGGGAGCTCGAGGAGGCAAAGGCGTCCCTCCTCAGCTCTTGCACACTTGTTCGCCATGTTTAACATCTCCATAGCGGTGCAGAGGTCCTCGTGGATGGCAAGCTCCTCCTTCATTTTGACATCACGGACGCCATCGTTGAACGTGGAGATGATGGCCTCGTCAGACACCTTGGGAATCTTGAGTCGAACGTTGTTGAAGCGCTGGATATACTTATGCAGGGTCTCTCCAGGCTGCTGCTTGACACTGTGCAGGTCGCCCGCGGCCGGCGGACGGTCGCGGGTACCCTAGAAGTTGGCAATGAAGCGGCTGGGCATCTCCTCCCAGGAAGAAACCGACCCCTCGGTCAGGTTCAGGAGCCAAGAAGGCACGCCATCCTTGAGGGCCATCGAGAACCAGTTTGCCATGATCTTCTTGTCGCTGTTGACCGCCTCGATGCTCAGCTCGTAGAGTTGCAGGAACTCGGCGGGGTCTATGGTGCCGTCTTAGTGTGGAGGCAGGTCAGGTTTGAACTTGCTCGTCCAGACGATGTTGCGAAGCTCTACAGTGAACGCACGGCATCTTGTCGTGGCCACCGAAGGTCGTCGAGGGGGTGGAACGTAGTCCTGGTACACGCGCATCCCCACCTCCTGTGGTGGCTCGCGAGCCTGGTGCCGGGGTGCTGGAAGCACACACGCTTCTTCCTGGGGACGTTGCACCACCTGGCAGCTCACTTTGTCCTGAGCCGGCGCTGGATGCTGCGGGTCGTACCATGGAGCCATACGCCTTGTCTCGATGATGGCGCCCCGGGCTGGAGGCGGTGGAGGAGCCCCATGCATGACATCGCTCGCTGCGGGTGGTTACCGAGGCAGCGGGCCGACCCGTCGGAGCCCCTATGCGCGACGCTGATGTGCTCGGCGATCCGCTCGAGCCACTCCTCGTAGAGGTCACCCACCAGACGGCAGCGAAGAAGTTCCCGCGCCGTGTGCAGAGCAGCCTGCGCGTCCACCTGGCCGCAACGCGCGTGGGATGACGAAGCAACTGGAGTCAGTGACGGAGTGGTGGTGCAGCCGTCGCGGCCCACCGACGGGTGCAATGATGAAGCTTTCTGCTTGTGGCCGGCAGGGCCCGTGGCGGCGTTGGCCACCGGAGAAGGAGCGCGGCGGGCATAACCGTCACCCACCGGAGCCGTCTGAGCGACGCAGGAAACGACTGCAGCCCGATGCTCGGTGCGAGCCCTGCGCGCGTCAGCCATGGAGGTGTCGGAGTAGAGACAGGTCAAACAGCGGAAGAGAAGATCCGACGCACCCCTACCTGGCGCGCCAAATGTCGGATTTAGGGATCCGGCAACCCTTGAGAGGTTCGAACTCTGGGGTGCATGCGCAGATCTCAACCTGCCTAGCCTGCCTACTCACGATCCTCCCTAGCCTAGCGCGTCGAGCTCAAAGAGACACAAAGACATAGAGATTTATACTGGTTCAGGCCACCATTGTGGTGTAATACCCTAATTCAGTGTGGTGTGGTGGATTGCCTTGAGGGGCTATGGATGAACTAGTACAAAGATGAACAAGCCTCGGAGGTGAGGTGTTCTTGAGCTGGTGTGGTGTTCTACTTGTTCTGGTCTCGGTCCTCCTCTATGGTGGTGGCTAAGTCCTATATATAGTGGCCTTGGTCCTCTTTGCAAATATGAGCGGGAAGGGATTCCACAACGGCGGGATTTGAAAGGGGACAGGTAGTACAGTCTATCCTGACAAAAGTAGTCTTCGCCTACGAAAATCCTCTGGTCGTGATGCTGCGGTGGGCTCGGTGATGACCTCTATCTTGCCGTCCTGGCGGTCTTGGTCTTGTTGCACCAGAATGGAAACCTTTGACTGATTCCTCGGGACTCTGCGCCTGCGGCTGGCCTCCCTTGCATCAAAGAGGAAACCTGCGCTCTACACCCGCCTGGCGCCCGCCTGGGGCCCACCTGGCCTTGATTGTCATGGCTCACGTCAGCTAAGCCTCATGAGGTAGCTGCATAGAACTCTCCGCCCCTCAGGAACCATCCTGAGGAGGCCAACTCCTTCAGGGGTCTTGGCGTCGTCCGCCTCATGAAGCTTGGCCCCTCGCGAGGGTCTTGTGGTGTTGGTGTTTAAGCTGGGCCATACTAGGCCGTCGATGGAGCTACGTGGTGGGCTGCAGGCAGGCAGGACTGGATACCCCCAAGTCTAGGATGCCGACAAGCACATAATTCCTATTTGCAACAATAAGAACATCATTAATTCTTCCAATATGTTTCTTAATAGTGGAATCTGCGAGATGTAAATTTAAAGAACAACCATCAAATTCACGGAAACCTAACACATCACATAAAGTTTTTGGAATCATGGAAAGCTAGCACCCAAATCACACAAAGCATGGCACTCATAGTCTTTAATTTTAATCTTAATAGTAGGTTCCCACTCATCATAAAGCTTTCTAGGGATAGAAACTTCCAACTCATGTTTTTCTTCAAAAGATTTCATCATAGCATCAATGATATGTTTAGTAAAAGATTTAGTTTTATTATAAGCATGAGGAGAATTCAACATGGACTGCAGTAAGGAAATACAATCTATCAAACAAAAATTATCATAATTAAAATCCTTGAAATCCAAAAGAGTGGGTTCATCCCTACTTAAACTTTTGACCTCTCCAATCCCACTTTTATCAATTTTTGCATCAAGATCTATAAACTCCGAATCACTGGGACACCTTCTAGCTAAAGTTGACTCATCTCAGGTACCATCTTTATCAAGATTTATATTAGAAAACAATGATTCAATAGGAGTCACACCAATCACTTTAAGATTTTCATCATTATTATCACAGGAAATTGAAGAACACAATTTAACAAACCAATCTCTTAGCACATGATACGTCTCCAACGTATCTATAATTTTTGATTGTTCCATGCTATTATATTATCCCTTTTGGATGTTTATGGGCTTTATTTTACACATTTATATCATTTTTGGGACTAACCTACTAACCGGAGGCCCAGCTCGTATTGCTATTTTTTGCCTATTTCAGTATTTCGAAGAAAAGGAATATCAAACGGAGTCCAAACGGAATGAAACCTTCGGGAGCGTGATTTTTGGAAAGAACGTGATCCAGAGGACTTGGAGTGCAAGTCAAGAAGCGATCGAGGACCCAGGAGATAGGAGGGCGCGCCCACCCCCTGGGCGCGCCCCTGTCTAGTGGGCCCCTTAGGCAGCCATCGGCGTACTTCTTCCTCCTACCCACGTACCCCGAAAACATCTAGGGAGCCAACGAAAAACAATTTCCACCGCTGTAACCTTCTGTATCCACGAGATCCCATCTTGGAGCCTTCGCCGGAGCTTCACTAGAGAGGGAATCGACCATGGAGGGCTTCTACATCAACACAATAGCCTCTCCGATGAGTTGTGAGTAGTTTACCACAGACCTATGGGTCCATAGTTGTTAGCTAGATGGCTTCTTCTCTCCTTTTGGATCTCAATACCATGTTCTCCCCCTCTCTTGTGGAGATCTATTCGATGTAACTCTTTTTGTGGTGTGTTTGTCGAGATCCGATGAATTGTGGGTTTATGATCAAGTTTATCTCTGAGAAATATTTGAATCTCCTTTGAATTCTTTTATGTATGATTGAGTTATCTTTGCAAGTCTCTTCGAATTATCAGTTTGGTTTGTCCTACTAGATTGATCTTTCTTGCCATGGGAGAAGTGCTTAGCTTTGGGTTCAATCTTGCGGTGTCCTTATCCAGTGACAGCAGGGGTTGCAAGGCACGTATTGTATTGTTGCCATCGAGGATAAAAAGATGGGGTTTATATCATATTGCTTGAGTTTATCCCTCGACAGCATGTCATCTTTCTTAATGCGTTACTCTGTTCTTAAGAACTTAATACTCTAGATGCATGCTGGATAGCGGTCGATGTGTGGAGTAATAGTAGTAGATGCAGGCAGGAGTCGGTCTACTTGTCACGGACGTGATGCCTATATACATGATCATGCCTAGATAATCTCATAATTATTCGCTTTCCTATCAATTCCTCGACAGTAATTTGTTCACCCACCGTAATACTTATGCTATCTTGAGAGAAGCCACTAGTGAAACCTATGGCCCCCGGGTCTATCTTTTATCATATAAGCTTTCTATCTACTTTTATTTGCATCTTTACTTTTTCTATCTATATTATAAAATACCAAAAATATATTTATCATATCATACTATCTCTATCAGATCTCACTTTCGCAATTGGTCGTGAAGGGATTGAAAACCCCTTTATTGCGTTGGTTGCGAGTTCCTTGTTTGTTTTTGTAGATGTGTGGGACTTTTGAGGAGCCTCCTACTGGATTGATACCTTGGTTCTCAAAAACTGAGGGAAATACCTACGCTACTATTGCTGCATGACCCTTTCCTCTTCAAGGAAAACCAACACAAGCTCAAGACGTAGCAAGAAGGATTTTTGGCGCCGTTGCTGGGGAGGTCTTCGCTCAAGTCAAGACATACCAAGTACCCATCACAAACTCATCTCCCTTGCATTTACATTATTTGCCATTTGCCTCTTGTTTTCCTCTTCCCCACTTCACCCTTGCCGTTTTATTTTGCCTCTCTTTTCCCAGTCTTCTCCTCTCTCTTTCTCTTGACTTTTTCTGTTTGCTTGTGTGTTGGATTACTTGTTGCCATGGCACAAGATAATACCAAATTGTGTGATTTCTCCAATACCAATAATAATGATTTCCTTAGTACTCTGATTGCTCCTCTTAATGATGTTGAGTCTTGTGAAATCAATATTGCTTTGCTGAATCTTGTTATGGAAGATCAATTCACCGGCCTTCCTAGTGAAGATGCCGCTACCCATCTAAACAACTTTGTTGATTTGTGTGATAGGCAAAAGAAGAAAGATAGGAATAATGATATTGTTAAATTGAAGTTATTTCCGTTTTCACTTAGAGATCGTGCTAAAGTTTGGTTTTCGTCTTTGCCTAAAAATAGTATTGATTCTTGGAACAAGTGCAAAGATGCTTTTATCTCTAAGTATTTTCCTCCCGCTAAGATCATCACTCTTAGGAACGATATTATGAATTTTAAACAACTTGATCATGAGCATGTTGCCCAATCTTGGGAAAGAATGAAATTGATGATTCACAATTGCCCTACTCATGGTTTGAATTTATGGATGATCATACAAAAATTTATGCCGGTTTGAACTTTGCTTCTAGAAATCTCTTAGATTGGGCCGCGGGAGGCATGTTTATGGTAATCATGTTAGGAGATTCTACAAAACTTCTTGATAATATTATGGCTAATTATTCTCAATGGCATACTGAAAGATCTTCTAGTAAAAAATGCATGCCATAGAAGAAATCAATGTTTTGAGTGGAAAGATGGATGAACTTATGAAGTTGTTTTCTACTAAAAATACTCCTCTTTATGTCAATGATATGCCTTTGTCTACTTTGATTTAGAATAATAATGAATCTATGGATGTGAATTTTGTTGGTAGGAATAGTTTTGGAAACAATGCTTATAGAGGAAACTTTAATTCTAGACCGTTCCCTAGTAATTCCTCTAATAATTATGGAAATTCCTACAATAATTCTTATGGTAATTTTAATAATATGCCCTCTGATTTTGAGAATAGAGTGAAAGAATTTATGATTTCTCAAAAGAATTTTAATGCTTTGCTTGAAGAAAAATTGCTCAAAGTTGATGATTTGGCTAGGAACGTTGATAGACTTTCGCTTGATGCCGATTCTCTTAAACTTAGATCTACTTCTCCTAAGCATGATATCAGTGAGTCTCTCAAGGCCATGAGAATTTCCATTGATGAGTGCAAGGAAAGAACCGCTAGATTGCATGCTAAGAAAGATTGCATTGTAAAGGCGTGTTCTTCTAGTTTCCTTGAAAATAATGATGAAGATCTTAAAGTTATTGATGTGTCTCCTATTAGATCTTTGTTTTGCAATATGAATCTTAATAATAATGGGACTGGAGATGAGTCAACTTTAGTTAGAAGGCATCTCAATAATTCGGAGTTTTTAGATCTTGATGCTAAATTTGGTAAAAGTGGGATTGGAGAGGTCATGACTTTAAATAGCATTGAACCCACTATCTCGGATTTCAATGAATTTGATTATGATAATTGTTCTTTAGAAGGTTGTATTTCCTTGTTGCAATCCGTTGTTAATTCTCCTCATGCTTATAGTCAAAATAAAGCTTTTACCAAACACATTGTTGATGCCTTGATGCAATCTTATGATGAAAAACTTAATTTGGAAGTTTCTATACCTAGAAAACTTAATGATGAGTGGGAACCTACTATAAAGATTAAAGTTAAATATCATGAGTGTTTTGCTTTGTGTGATTTGGGTGCTAGTGTTTCCACGATTCCGAAAACTTTATGTGATATTCTAGGTTTCCATGATCTTGATGATTGCTCTTTAAATTTACACCTTGCAGATTCCACAATTAAAAAGCCAATGGGAAGGATCACTGATGTTCTCATTGTTGGAAATATAAATTTGGTGCCCGTAGATTTTATCGCTCTTGATATAGATTGCAATCTTTCTTGCCCTATTATTCTTGGTAGACCTTTCCTTAGAACGATTGACACGATTATTGATATGAAGGAAGGGAATATTAGATTCCAATTTCCATTAAGGAAAGGCATGGAGCACTTTCCAAGAAAGAAAGTAAAATTACCTTATGAATCTATCATGCGAGCTACTTATGAATTGAATGCCAAAGATGGCACTACTTAGATCTATCTTCGCTTTTATGCCTAGCTAGGGGCGTTAAATGGTAGCGGTAGTTGGGAGGCAACCCAATTTTATTTGTGTTTTTTGTTTTTGCTTCTGTTAAGTAATAAATTTTGCATCTACCTTCTATTTAGATGTGTTTTTATGTTTTAATTAGTGTTTGTGCCAATTAGAACCTATAGGATAACCTATGGTGATAGTTAATTTGATTCTGCTGAAAAACAGAAACTTTGCACACACGAAATTAGTTTTGTTAAATCACAGAAACGTGATTTTTCATTGATTCTTTTTGCTGATGATCAATAGACAAATTTCCCAGGACTTACTATTTTGGTAGGATTTTTAAAGTTCCAGAAGTTTGTGTTAGTTACAGATTTCTACAGACTGTTCTGTTTTTGACAGATTCTATTTTGCATGTGTTGTTTGCTTATTTTGATGGATCTATGGATAGTATTAAGTGGTATGAACCATAGAGAGCTTGGAATACAGTAGGTTTAACACCAAAATAAATAAAGAATGAGTTCATTACAGTACCTTATGTGGTGGTCTTGTTTTATTTCACTAACGGAGCTTATGAGATTTCCTGTTGAGTTTTATGTTGTGAAGTTTTCAAGTTTTGGGTAAAGATTTGATGGACTATGGAATAAGGAGTGGCAAGAGCCTAAGCTTGGGTATGCCCATGGCACCCCAAGATATTCAAGAATATCCAAAAGCCTAAGCGTGGGGATGCCCCGGGAAGGCATCCCCTCTTTTGTCTTGGTTCATTGGTAACTTTACTTGGAGCTATACTTTTATTCTCCACATGATATGTGTTTTGCTTGGAGCATCGTGTATGATATTAGTATTTGATTTTTAGTTTACCACAATCATCCTTGCTGTACACACCTTTTGGGAGAAGCCTACTTGATTGGAATTTATTAGAATACTCTATGTGCTTCACTTATATCTTTTGAGCTAGATAGTTTTTGCTCTAGTGCTTCACTTATATCTTTTAGAGCACGACAGTGGCTTAATTTTGTAGAAATTTCTAGTCTCTCATGCTTCACTTATATTATTTTGAGAGTCTTTTAGAACAGCATGGTATTTGCTATGGTTATAAAATTGGTCCTAGAATGGTAGGCATCCAAGTTGGGTATAATAAAAACTATCATAGGAAGTGAATTGGATGCTATGATCAATTTGATACTTTATAATTGTTTTGAGATATGGAGGTAGTGATATTAAAGTCATGCTAGTTGGGTGATTGTGAATTTAAAGAATGCTTGTGTTGAAGTTTGTGATTCCTGTAGCATGCACGTATGGTGAACCGCTTTGTGATGAAGTTGGAGCACAATTTTATTTATTGATTGTCTTCCTTATGAGTGGCGGTCGGGGACAAGCGATGGTCTTTTCCTACCAATTTTCATACATGTCGCTCTTGATTCATTGCATATCCCGGTACACCGCCGGAGGCATTCATATAGAGTCATATCTTGTTCTAGTTTTGAGTTGTAATTCTTGAGTTGTAAATCAATAAAAGTGTGATGATCTTCATTATTAGAGCATTGTCCCAGTGAGGAAAGGATGGTCGAGACTATGATTCCCCCACAAGTCGGGATGTGACTTCAGACTTTACAAAAGAAAAAAAAGAAAAAAGGAGAAAGGACAAAAAGAAAAAAAAGAGAAAGGCCAAAGAAAAGAAAAAAAAGAAGAAAAAAAGGAAAAAAAGGAAAAAAATGATGAGAGAAAAAGAGAGAAGGGACAATGCTACTATCCTTTTTACCACACTTGTGCTTCAAAGTAGCACCATGATCTTCATAATAGAGAGTCTCCTATGTTGTAACTTCCATATAATAGTTGGAATATTTCATTATAGAACTTGGCTTGTATATTCCAATGATGGGCTTCCTCAAAACGCCCTAGGTCTTCGTGAGCAAGCGAGTTAGATGCACACCCACTTAGTTTCTTTTGTTGAGCTTTCATACATTTATAGCTCTAGTGCATCCGTTGCATGGCAATCCCTACTCACTCACATTGATATCTATTAATGGGCATCTCCATAGCCCATTGATACACCTAGTTGATGTGAGACTATCTTCTCCTTTTTGTCTTCTCCACAACCACCATTCTATTCCACATATAGTGCTATGTCCATGGCTCACGCTCATGTATTGCGCGAAAGTTGAAAAGTTTGAGATTACTGAAGTATGAAACAATTGCTTGTCTTGTCATCGGGGTTGTGCATGATTAAATACTTTGTGTGATGAAGATAGAGAAACAGCCGGACTATATGATTTTGTAGGGATAACTTTCTTTAGCCATGTTATTTTGAGAAGACATGATTACTTTGATTAGTATGCTTGAAGTATTACTATTTCTTATGTCAATATGAACTTTTATTTTGAATCATTTGGATCTGAACATTCATGCCACAATAAAGAAAATTACATTGAGAATTATGCTAGGTAGCATTCCACATCAAAAATTCTGTTTTTATCATTTACCTACTCGAGGACGAGCAGGAATTAAGCTTGGAGATGCTTGATACGTCTCCCACGTATCTAAAATTTTTGATTGTTCCATGCTATTATATTACCCCTTTTGGATGTTTATGGGCTTTATTTTACACATTTATATCATTTTTGGGACTAACCTACTAACCGGAGGCCCAGCCTGTATTGCCGTTTTTTTGCCTATTTCAGTATTTCGAAGAAAAGGAATATCAAACGGAGTCCAAACGGAATGAAACCTTTGGGAGCGTGATTTTTGGAATGAACGTGATCCAGAGGACTTGGAGTGCAAGTCAAGAAGCAATCGAGGCGGCTAGGAGATAGGAGGGCGTGCGCACCCCCCTGGGCGCGCCCCCTGTCTCGTGGGCCCCTCGGGTAGCCACCAACGTACTTCTTCCTCCTATATATACCCACGTACCCCGAAAACATCCAGGGAGCCAACGAAAAACAATTTCCACCGCCGTAACCTTATGTATCTGCAAGATCCCATCTTGGAGCCTTCGCCGGTGCTCCGCCGGAGGGGGAATCGACCATGGAGGGCTTCTACATCAACACCATAGCCTCTCCTATAAGTGATGAGTAGTTTACCACAGACCTTCGGGTCCATAGTTATTAGCTAGATGGCTTCTTCTCTCTTTTTGGATCTCAATACCATGTTCTCCCCCTCTCTTGTGGAGATCTATTCGATGTAACTCTTTTTGTGGTGTGTTTGTTGAGATCTGATGAATTGTGGGTTTATGATCAAGTTTATCAATGAGAAATATTTGAATCTCCTCTGAATTCTTTTATGCACGATTGAGTTATCTTTGCAAGTCTCTTCGAATTATCAGTTTGGTTTGGCCTACTAGATTGATCTTTCTTGCCATGGGAGAAGTGCTTAGCTTTGGGTTCAATCTTGCGGTGTCCTTACCCAGTGACAGCAGGGGTTGCAAGGCACATATTGTATTGTTGCCATCAAGGATAAAAAGATGGGGTTTATATCATATTGCTTGAGTTTATCCCTCTACATCATGTCATTTTTCTTAATGCGTTACTCTGTTCTTATGAACTTAATACTCTAGATGCATGCTGGATAGCGGTCGATGTGTGGATTAATAGTAGTAGATGCAGGCAGGAGTCAGTCTACTTGTCACAGACGTGATGCCTATATACATGATCATGCCTAGATAATCTCATAACTATTCGCTTTTCTATCAATTGCTCAACAGTAATTTGTTCACCCACCGTAATACTTATGCTATCTTGAGAGAAGCCACTAGTGAAACCTATGGCCCCCGGGTCTATCTTTTACCATATAATCTTTCTATATACTTTTATTTGCATCTTTACTTTTTCTATCTATATTATAAAATACCAATAATATATTTATCTTATCATACATCTCTATCAGATCTCACTTTTGCAAGTGGTCGTGAAGGGATTGACAACCCCTTTATTGCATTGGTTGCAAGTTCTTTATTTGTTTGTGTAGGTGCGTGGGACTTTTGAGGAGCCTCTTACTGGATTGATACCTTGGTTCTCAAAAACTAAGGGAAATACTTACGCTACTATTGCTGCATCACCCATTCCTCTTCAAGGAAAACCAACGCAAGCTCAAGACGTAGCAGCACGCATCCTAGCGGTTCTTTCTTTGCACTCATCAATAGAAATTTTAATAGCTTTAAGAGATTCATTAAGATCATGCTTGGGTGGCATAGATCTAATTTTCAAAGAATCAATCTCAACAGAAATTCTATCAACGTTCCTATAGCATTGAATTTTTTCTGAATTAATAAATTCTTTAATATTTTTCTCAAGATCAGAGGGCATATTATTATAATTTCCATAAGAATTATTGTATGAATTACCATAATTATTAGTGGAATTATTAGGAAACAGCCTAGGGTAGAAATTTCCTTTTTACGCGTTATTACCAAAATTGTTCCTACCAAAAAAATTCACATCCATAGATTCATTATTGTTCTAAAAAAAGTAGACAAAGTCATATCATTATGATCAATAGGATCACTGTTACTAGCAAAAAAATTCATAAGTTCATCCATCTTTCCACTCAAGGCATTAATTTCTTCAATCGCATGCACTGTTTTACTAGTGGAAGATCTTTTGATATGCCATTGAGAGTAATTATCCATAATATTATCTGGGAGTATCTGTTAATGTGATTTTCATAAAAGTAGCTCCCATGGATGGATCTAAAAGATTTCTAGATGCAAGATTCAATCGGGCATAAATTTTTTGTATGATCATCCATAAACTTAAACAATGAGTAGGGTAATTTCTTATCATCAATTTCATCCTCTCCCAAGATTGTGTAACATGTTCGTGATCAAGTTGCTTAAAATTCATTATATCATCCCTAAGGGAGATGATCTTAGCGGGAGGAAAATACTTAGAAATAAAAGCATCTTTACACTTATTCCGCGAATCAATACTATTTTTAGGCAAAGATGAAAACTAAGTTTTAGCATGATCTCGTAGTGAGAATGGAAATAGCTTCAATTTAACAATATCATTACCCGTTACTTTCTTATTTTGCATATCACACAACTCAACGAAAGTATTTAGATGGGATGCGGCGTCTTCACTAGGAAGGCCAGAAAATTGATCTTTCATAACAAGATTCAGCAAAGCGGCATTAATTTCAAAAGATTTTGCACTAGTGGCGGGAACAATTGGAGTACTAATAAAATCATTATTATTAGTATTGGAAAATTCACACAACTTGGTATTTTCTTGAGACTGTGTGACAAAGCAAGAAATCTAGCACATGAGCAAACGAAAAGGCTAATGGAAAAAGGGCGAATAAAAAGGCAAATCTTTTTGTGTTTTATGAAATCGTTTTAGAAGTGGGGGAGAGGAAAATGAGAGGCGAATGAAAAATAATGTAATGGAAGAGATGGGAGTTTATGGTGGGTACTTCGTAGGCTTGATGTAGATCTCCCCAGCAACGACGCCAGAAATTATTCCTGCTACTTCTTGAGCTTGCGTTGGTTTTTTCCTTGAAGATGAAAGGTTGATGCAGCAAAGTAGAGATAAGTATTTCCCTCCATTAAGAACGAAGGTACCAATCCAGTAGGAGATACACGCAAGTCTCCAATCTATGCACTTGCACAAACAATCAAACACTTGCACCCAGCGCGATAAAGGGGTTGTCAATCCCTGCACAGTCACTTGCAATGATGAGATCTGATAGAGATAGATATAAAAGATTACAAAAACGTAAAACAAAATAAAAGTAAATAAATTGCAGACATGTATTTTGGGAGTTTTTGTTTATAGATCTGAAAATATATGATGGAAAATAGACCCAGGGGCCATTGGTTTCACTAGAGGCTTCTCTCTTGAAGGCAAATAATACGGTGGGTGAACAAACTACTGTCAAGCAATTGATAGAAAAGCTCAAAGTTATGATAATATCTAAGTCAATGATGCATATAGGCATCGATTCCGTGTCAAGTAGACTGAAACGATTCTACATCTACTACTATTACTCCATGCATCAACCGCTATCCAGCTGCATCTAGAGTATTAAGTTCATAAGAACGTAGTAACACCTTAAGTAAGATGACATTATGTAGAGGGATAAACTCAAGCAGTATGATGAAAACCCCATCTTTTTACCCTTGATCGCAACAATACAATACGTGCCTCACTACCCCTACTTTGTCACTGGGTGAGGACACCGCAAGATTTGAACCCAAAACTAAGCACCTCTCCCATTGCAAGAAGAACCAATCTAGTTGGCCAAACAAAACTGATAATTCGAAGAGAAACACAAAGATATCAAATCATGCATATAAGAAATCAAAGAAGATTCAAATAATATTCATAGATAAACTGATCATAAACCCACAATTCATCAGATCTCGACAAACACACCGCAAAAGAATATTACACCGGATAGATCTCCAAGAACAACAAGGAGAACATGGTATTGAGGATCAAAGAGAGAGAAGAAACATCTACTCCCTCCGTCCCATAATATAGGACATTTTTTGACACAAGTGTAGTGTCAAAAAATGTCTTACATTATGGTACGGAGGGAGTAGCTACTAGATATGGTCCCATAGGTCTATGGTAAAGTACTCACGCTTCATCGGAAGGGCAATAGAGTTGATGTAGAAGCCCTCCGTGACCAAATCCCCCTCCGGCAGGATGTCGGAAAAGGACCCAAGATGGGATCTCACAGGAACAAAAGGTTACGGCAGCGGAAAAGTATTTTGGTGGACACTTCTGCTGGTTTGGGAATATTTCTGAATTTATAGGCCAAAGATTAGGGTTGGAGGAGTCCTGTGGGGCCCACAAGCCAGGGCGCGCCCCCCTAGGGCGTCCTCAAGGCTTGTGGAGCCCTCGGGACTCTTCTGCCTTCCTCTCCAAGTCCTACGTGTGTCTTCTGGTCCAAGAAAAATCATCGCGGAAGTTTTTTATTCTGTTTGGACTACATTTGGTATTCCTTTTCTGTTAAGCTCAAAACAAGGAAAAACAGAAACTGGCACTGGGCTCTAGGTTAATAAGTTAGTCCCAAAAATAATGTAAAATAGCATATTAATGCATATAAAACATCCAAAATAGATAATATAATAGCATGGAATAATAATAAAAGTATAGATACGTTGGATACATATCAAGCAGCACTGTGAGATGGAATCAAGAAGAAAATGCAGCGATTAGTCTAGAACCTCTTTGGTTGCGTTGATTAGGCATCAGCTTCATCCGAGGAATCGGTGGTGCTGCTCTTTCGATGGTGCAGGTGAAGACGACGCTGTGGGAATGGAGGTGGTGCGATAGACAAGGTGAACATCGGGGAACCTCCTTGGAGGTGGAGGACAGGGTGGCTGAACCGGCGGGATGATGACATCAATGGTGGGTCCTCATCCAGTGCGGTGGATGAGGGACGTCGAGCTGTTGCAATGGATGATGTCAGTGGGGAAGAGGCTCCGGCTGGGTGGTGGATGGAGGAGGTTGTGGGGCTTTGCGGGTTTTCACGGCCTCGGTGTACGAATGGGGTGGAGGAGATGGGAGGGGGAACCATGGCTTAGGGACGTGCTTGTACAAAATGTGGGGTAAGTTACGAAGTACCCCCACCAATTTTAACTAGGAGGTTCTTTCGGTTAAGGGCTATCACGGGAATTTTGCTCGTCGGGATTTCGCAGGATTCACGCATGTTATAATTTGGGATAGCAAGGCATGGGTTGAGATGGAGGGAGTTTTCAGAGCACAACAAGACAAAGAGATATCTAAAAAATTCGGGATAACATGGCGTGGATAGAAGAGGTGGGAGTTTCGCAGCACAATAGATAGAGATGCTAGCTTGAAATTTCGGCATAACAAGACACGGCTTGAAATTTCGTGAGAAGAAGCTTAACGTGTACAAAAAAACAAAACAAATGATAATTCGCACCCCACTATAGAGAGCCATGTCCCATTTTACTATATTACTACAAATGCCATTCAAAAACAACAACAAAAAACTTAAAAAATCGGGAGAACAAGCTTAACGTGTACAATACCAAATCAATTTGCACTTCCCTCAATAATAATAAAACAATTCATACGGTCTACCATATGGACAAAATTTGAGTACATTTTCCGACAAAATTTGAGTACATTTTCCCTGTTTGAATGGGATTGTACTCGGGTTAAATATACAACCATCTAAATATTATCTTCACAACACATGACATGAATATAGGAGTAGTAAATTCCCATATAAATATGTGTATCCATTTTTGGTTGAATTCAAATCATAGTACATGTATGCTCTAGCTAGATGTTCGTAATATAAACCATGTATGATACCATTTACAATGTGTTTAACACGCACAAAACACACACACCCCATTTAGATATGAGCTGCAAAGGCCACCCATCATCTCCAATTTGAATAGTGTGTACATGCATGGATGCAATGTGGCCAAATGATGCCTGCCATTAGTATCTCAGATTCAAATTAGTTGGACCTTGTTCAATGCGTATACGGGATAACATGCTATATTCAAAACCACATCATGCATATCTCAATTATATTCATGCATGCATGGGTTTCAAACATCATGATCTCTTATTCAAATATTTGAATTCAACTTTACATTGATTATGATCTCACCAAGTCTTTTACACCCACACAGTCATCTTCTCTTTATAGTTGTACCACTAACTTTATCTCGTGCATGCATGCACACACACTACCACTCAACATTATCCATTGCACACATGCAATCTTTTTCCACACAAACCGGTCGATCTATATCTCTAGTCAGGTCTCACCCTCTTTCCCATGTACACATCAATCAATCTACCTCTCTATGTAGGACAACATAGCTAATACACACACATTATCTATCCGTCATCTCCCTCTCATCATCCATGCCTTCCGCTTCATCTCTCGGACGCGCGCACAGTGGCGAAGACAGGTGGCAGCAAGGGCCCTGGCTCGCCTAACATCACTATATTGAGGCTAATATGAATGTGATCAGTAGATCAATTGCTGGTAAAATGGTTTAAGCTGATGAATTGGCCCTCCCCATCAAGGATTAGCAATGCATGGCCCCTAGCTCATTTAATATTCATGGCTCCGCCACTACGCGCAACCGCGCACATTCTCGCCCCCTCTCTTTAAATATCGATCACGCACTTGTACACTCCTTCCCAGTCTCCCTCCACTTAGCCCCTCCCACCATCTTCCAGCACCCCCATATCCCAGTGCTTGTATGCTCGTAGAGCTCTTCCCCTCTATCTGTCTCTATCGATACCTCGCGTAGTCGACGCCTCCCCTCCCTTCCCGTATATCACCCCGGCCCAATCACATACATGTATGTATATAGGCCTCTCTTTCAAACAAATTGCATTGACACATATTCTCTCATCATATCTCAGCATCTCTAACACACGGACTACATGTACGAAAGAGAAGAGGTGCACACATGCACTTGTTCCCATGTACAAACGCGCGGGTGCACGGTGGAGCACATTTGTACAAAAAATGTGCGTGTAAAAAATGCTTTAGATGATGTGCCACTAGTCTATATCTATACCTCTATATCTAGATCTATATCTATACCCTATATAGTGTGCAGATAACTTTGAAAGATGGTCATTGGATGAAGCCAATCCGACGGTGCAGAGATGGCAAATCCGAGCACTAATGGCCATTGGATATCATCTACATTGAGTGAATTGCAAAAAAAACACCACATTTGAAGTTGTGACACCAATTTGCCACCACATTCTTAGCGCCTCCCAAAAATCCACCACTTTCCTTGTTAATTTTCTCAATAAAATCAAATGACTGTTTTGAGGCTATTAACATGATTTCTGACATGGTTGTCCCACCGGTCAGGTGTCACGTCGGTCGAACCACACGACGAGTGGGTTGACGATCGTTAGGTCAAAACATCGCGCTCTCCCATCTATCTTCTTGCACCATTCCTCTTTCCCTCGACTCTCTCTCTCCCTCTTTGTCGTGCGATGGCGGCGGCGGCTATGAGTCAGTCGGTGGCGGAGGGACCGCGAGGCGAGGATGATAGGTTCTCGGAGGTAGATACCTGTCTCGGTAGCCGCAGTTTGCCAACTCAGCGAGCCCTCTCGCTGAAGCGATCCCCTTGTTTGAACTCTAGACAGTGGGAGAACCTCCCACTATTAATTTAATTAGATATAGGTTAGAACTGTACAAGACAGTGTTACATTTTACCATCAAGCCCACAAGGAGGGGGTAGAGGGGAGGGGTAATTTTTGTATAGAGTAAGTGTAGGGCAGAGGTAAGGAACTATGCTAGGGTAGACTGTCTAGTATGGCAGTAATGAAAACTTGCTTGTCTTCTTTGACCCTATATTTCAGAAGGGCAAAGTCTTCCTTGAATCTCAGTAGCCAAGATCTTGTGGTGGGGGTAATCCTTCTCAAATGCTTGTTATTTCTTTCTTTCCAGATACTCCAGGAAGCTTGTAGGAAAACCTCTAGGGACATGTGTTGGTTCCATCCTTTCTTGGCATCCTCAGTTTGATCCTATATCGATCTTTGACTTCCCTAGTATATGTTTAGTTTGGACCAACATTGCTTATTAAAATCACAGTGTAAGATCGTATGATCGACACTTTCTTCAATTGGTTTCTCGCATAGAATGCAGTTGAAGTTGTAATATCGTCTCTCGAGCATGTTGCGTGTATTTAAGCGATCAGACATAAGCAGCCAACTGAAAACCTTGATTTTCATCCTTACTTTGGATTTCCATAGCCAGGGGTATGCTTTATGTGCTCTCGTATCTCTAAAAAGGAAGCTATAGTATTTTTTGGAAGTATAGACATGCGAGCCCCATGTGTATGACCAACTGTCTTTAGAAATGGGGGTTTCCACCATTCCAGTGTTGCCCATGATTCTCTGGAGATCATGTACCTATTCAAACGCCTGTGTGAATAGGGGAAGGTGAAATTCTGCTCTGAGAGAAGTCATCTTCAAGAAATCCTTCACCGAGATGTCCCCGTGTATTGCATAGGAGAAGACTCTAGGGTGTGAGTCAGCTAGTATATTGTATCTGCAGAGATCTTTCCACATCATAGCTATGTCTCCCTTTCTGATCTGGACTTTGGTAATGCCATAATAGATTAGAGCGAGTTTTAGTGTTTCTTTCCACCGGGATGATCCAAAGGGATCATTTGCATGAGGGATTTTGTCATTGTAGTATGTTGGACAAATGAGCTGTACCCAGCGGAGATCAAGTCTGTTGTAGAATTTATGGAGGTATTTAGGCAACAAAGCATCATTTTGGATTTTTAAACTTAAGACACTAAGCCCTCCACTTTTCTTGGGTTTACAAACCATGTCCCAGGCAGCTAGGAAATTATAAGAGTCTTCATTATCTGTTTTCTTGAGCCAAAGACACTTCCTGCGAATTTTGTCAAGTAGTTTAATGATCTTAGGAGGAAGTTTGAGGGTGCAAAGAGCAAATATGATCAATGACGTGGTGGTTGAGTTCAATAGGGATAGCTTGGCTCCATATGACATCATTGAGAGAGTTGAGGTGAGACATCGCTCCACTTTGCAGACTAATGGTATCATGTCTTGGACAGAGGGTTTTGTCGTTTCGAGGGGAAGCCCTAGATACATGAATGGCATTGTGCGTACGTTATAGCCAAAGATAGCATCGGTGTCTGCACTGAGAAGTTGATCACAATTTATAGGCACCAGATTTGACTTGTGGAAGTTAATTTTCAGACCAATCGAGGAGGCATATTTCTGTAGGATGTCTTTGATTGTTCTTGCTTGGTCCCGATCAGCGGGCATGACCAAGATCATGTCGTCGGTGTATTGAATGATGGGGTAATCCATTTGGCTAGTTTGAGGGAAGGGGATATTAATTGCAACTTTCTAGAATTCATCATTTATGGTCGCTTGTAAGAGATCAGCCGCAAGCACAAAGATAAGAGGAGAGAGAGTGTCCCCTTAGCGAAAACCACATTCACAATAAAATTGTCTGCCCGGCACTCCATTAAGGAGTATAGATGGTTTCCATGAGGAAAAGATGGTACGGATCCAATGAAGCCATCTGTCGTTGAATCCCATGTGTCTCATTATTTCAATCATTGCTTCGTTTTCGATCGTGTCAAATGCCTTTGCGAAGTCTAGTTTGAGTAAAACTGTTTCTTTCTTGGACACCTAACATTGGTGAATATACTCGAACGCCCATGCAAGATAGTCTGTTGTGGATCTTCCCTTGATGAATCCATATTGATTTTTGTGAATGATCTTGAGAATAACCACTTGTAGGTGATTGAATAGTACCTTGGTGATTACTTTCAGGCAACAGTTAAGTAAAGTGAACGGACGAAAGTCGTTGATAGTTGACGGGGAGGAGATTTTTGGTATCAAAGTAATGAATCCCTCATTGATACTTTCTATATTCAATCCTCCCTCAAAGAATTAGGAGCACAACTTGTAGAAATCCTCTTTTATTATATGCCAGCAAGATTTTAGAAATAAGCCAGTGAATCCGTCGGGTCCTGGTGCCCTATCTGTTGGCATTTCATTGATGACTTCATCAATTTCACCATTTGTAAATGGGACTGTTAGCTCTTCTTGCCCTTCTATACTTTTGATTATGCTTGGTAGATCAAATTTTATTTCATATTGTTTGGAGGTTCCTAGTCTATCTTTGAAAGATTGAAAAATGACTGTTTCTGTACCTATGTACTCTTCCACCACTGTTCCATCCTCAAGTTCCAGTGTGGCAATGTTATTGTGCCTGTATCTCTCAGAAGCCAAAGCTTTTAGCATTTTGGGTTGTTCATCACCAAAGCGGATCCACCAGATTGTGCAACGTTTTTTTCCAGTACTGTTTTTGGTAAGAAATTAGTCTCAGCAGATGGTTCTTGAGGATTCTTTTAAAATTAATTTCTAGGACGGTGAGATTTCTTTTGTTCTAATGTGCATCAAGTTCTGATAGAGCTTTATTTGAATTTTCAATATCAAGAGAAAGCCTGGATATATGTTTGCTCCAATGTTTTAATTCATACCTGAGAGATTTCAACATTCTACTAAGTGGAGTAGCCGAGTTTGTAGCGTTAACAGGCCAAGCCCGGACATCGAAAACCAGATCCATAAAGCCTGGGTGATCAATACAGTATGATGTAAATCTGAATAGTTTACTTCGAGGATGGAGATTTCAATGATTATCACACATGGTATATGATCCGAGACCGGTTTGCCCAAGGGCTTGACTGTGGTGTTTGGGTAGTTTGTCGTCCAATTTATAGATGCAAGGAACCAATCAAGCTGTTTGAGGAGTGGATTTTGTTGCATATTCCTCCATGTGTATGTTCTACCCTTTATTGCTAATTCAACTAGCGATTGTGTGCGTATGAAATCATTAAAGATGACCATATCATTTATGTTTCCACCAGGTTTGTTTCAATTATCAGGGCTATGGATATATTTAAAAACGCCAATGAGAGGCCAATCTTCAGTGCTAGGGTTGTGCAGGTTTAGGAGTCAGTTTGTGTATATGGTTCTATTCTCACCTTGGCACGGTCCATAGATGTTTACTAAGGTCGAAGCTTGAGCCGTCTGCGTAGATTAAAATTTGATCACTAGGGCAAAATCTTCCATAGCAATGACTATCCCTATGAAAAGTGCATTGTTCCAAATTGTGACAATGCCTCCCGAAGCACCATTAGAGGGAATGAACGCAAACTTAACAAATCGTTTAGGGAAGTAGGATTTAATGAACGACATATCAATGCTAGACTTTTTAGTTTCCTGTAGGCAAATTATAGCACATCCACTAGAGGAAATAGCATTAGATAGCACCAAAAGTTTTTTATTCGAGTTCAAACCATGAACGTTGCAACAAAGGACATTCCAATTGCATAAAAGTACCATAGTGAATGAAATAAAGTGCTAGGAAATTATGCAGAGGAGGAAGATCCTCCCATCTCTTTGGAGGCCATCATGGCTTCTTCAAAGAGCTCCTCGGGTGGTATGGCACATTTGCTGGATACCCACCTGCTGGATTACTTCCATTGGAGTTGGTGGTGGAATATGTACATCATTAATTTTAGTAATCACTACTAAGGACTTTGCATCGGGAACAACCCTTGGCTTGACCTTGGAAGGTTTCTTCTTGGTGTCAGTCACCTGACGAATTTTAAAACCATCAAACTTATTTGATCTGGAGCTTCTACTCACATTTAAAGTTAATTCAGCTGCTTTGCCTTTCCCCTTTCTTGTCATGGCAGCGGAAGAGATTGAGTCATTCACAGGTCCAGTAAATGGAATCAAATCAGGATTCTGAAGCTGCTAGGAGTGGTTCAGCGCAGATGCATCTCTAGGGGTTGGGCATGGAACAAGAAGAGCCTCATCTGGAGCATGAACAGGTGTTTCCACCAATGGTGCAAAACAAGTCTCTAGTGCAAGTTGGGTGTCTTGAGCAAGGTCAGTTAATGTAGCAATTGTTTCCCTACGAACGGCTTCCGCACTGCCATAGTACAATTGGTGATCAGAGTAGTGAGAGTGCCATCAACAAAGGTCTGGCTTGTGACTGAATTGACTAAAAACCCTCCTCATCTTTAGTGACAGTAAGATGAATAGAAATGCTAGCCTACCTGAGCCCATAACCATCATCCCATGGACCATAGGAGGCCAGGATGGGCATAATAGAGCTAGACAGGAAGTTTTTGATGCGTAGAACTGGTATGAATTCATTAAACATAAGAGAAGAAACCATTTCTCCCTGGGCAGACATCTGTAACTGTAAACCTGCATTAGAAACTGAGAGGTCCAGATGAACTGCATGTGGCTGCAGAGACTGCTACAATTGTGCACTGGTGTTACTATTTTCCCAAGAGATGAAAGAAAAGATGATATTCTATGGCACCATCACATAACTGTCAGAGCCATCACTAGATTCAGAACTTCCATGTGCAGAAATAGAATCGTTTGATGCAAGGCCAGGGCTGTCATGAAGATTGTTAGCTGGTGTGATACCGTCTTGGACTAACAAACCTACCTGAGCCAACAAAGATTGAAAGTTATAGAGTGCTAGAGGTGCAGGATTGGGGACTGGCCATACACACTAGTTATCTTGGAACTAAATTTCAGGGCCTTGATCCACTACAACATTATCACCAATTTGATGCTCATTCACCTATCCATTACCCTTCTGGGCCATCCAATTATCCAGTTGCATCTGATACATCTGCTCAGCATTGAGTCCATCTCCATAGAGCGGGTGCGGAACTCCATTAGCTGGGGGAGGATCTTCTCCTGCCGGTGGAACTTCTGGTAGGTGGGCATTCCAATCACTGCTGCAGAGCATGGTGACTACAACAGTCCAGCATTTCCTCTCCCCACCTAGCTGCCCAACGATGAAACTTTTGGGAACCAGTCGCATATGGTTTATTCTAGCTTTGATCAAAACAATCTTAGGTTGGCTCTTGGGCTTTACCAATGAACCATGCACCCAAACCTATCCATGGATCTATGCACATAATGATATGTTTGATAGTCATATGGAAATCCTACATACATGATCCAAACCTTAGGACCATAGGTTGTCAGACGCATATTCAAAGCAGCATCATGCGGGACAAAGGAAACAATCGTGTTGTTGGAATTCTCATCTTCAACATCTATTTCAAAAGTAGTACCAACAATAGTGTCTCTAACTAAAGGGTCACTTCAACCATGGATGGCAATGCCCAGGGGATGATCATCCACTTCTGTGGGGATAAAGTGTGACTCATGTAGCAAACCTGTGATCATCTGACGAAGGGCAGCCTTTTGGTGATGTGGAACATGCCGATTCACCTCCACTATGGCGAGGAAGTCATGGTTGAGCGGCAGAACAGGGTGCACCGCCATATCACCCCGAACCACTCTGGCTTCAGGACCAAGCTGGATAGTCATGCCGTGCGGGATGTACGGCACCACATTGACAGGGTAGTTCGCCATTGTTGTGTTGCTTGTGGTTGAGTCAGAGCTTGGGTTTGGGAGAGAGGGAGGGGTGGATTGTGGAGCGGGGACATAGGAGGAGGAGAGTCATATCGACATGTCTCTTACCTTTGGGTATCCACCTCCAAACTTGTCGTCGTGCGAATGGCCGATAGGAGTTGGCCAGGTGTGTAGGATCCCGAGCGCGGTTGTATCCAACGGCTGTGCTCGCTCGGGTGTTGTTTTGAAAACCATCATCCGGGATGTCCCTAGCAGGGACAGAATCTTCATAATGGTGATTTTTAGTTGATTTGACCACACATGTCGTCAAATGGTGCGAGGAACTAGGGGCGTTGGTAAATGATTCCACCAAATGGGTTGATATAGCAAAATTTTCCAATGGGGGGAGATTTCCTTCATTGTGAGTATGGTAGAAATCTTGTAAATCTGTATCCAAATTGGAATCAACAAGATGATTTGATTTGGGATTCCAGAAGAAAGATGCTGCAGCGATGCCAAAAATATTTTTCTTTGTCTGTCCCAGGAAGGAGCAAAACGAACAATGCCAATTTGAGGGGCAATCGAAAGACTCGTGGGAGTTTGCTAAACAAATATTGCATGGTCTGTGGGCTATAACGGATGTATGACGCGCAAGCCCACTGATAGTATCCATCGTTTTTTGTCCCAAGTGTCGTGTCGAGGCCCAGTCTTCAATGGATTCAGAGTCCAGATCACAATAATGTTCCATATTGCCCTTTTGACCACACTAGGCACATATAGTTAATTTTTTATGAATAAAGGCCGAAGGCGGGATTGAGTTCAGGGACTAGATTGACGCAATTTGACCATCATCATAACCAGCCTGTCGGTAGTCCATAATGTGCAATAAGATGAAATCTAGAATAGAGTCCCAATTATTAATCCTAAAATTAATTCCCTGAATATAGGTATGTCCATAGATGACTTGGCATTAATTGTAGCATGAACTTTGCCAAAAGTAATAGTTTCATGCACGTTCAAATTTAGTACAGGGAGTGGATCAAAGCTACCAATCTTCACACCACTAGGATTTGAGGATTCAACAGTATGAGAATGGGTCAAGAAGTTCAAATTTGATTTTATGGACATTGGCGAGCGAGCTGAAACTTCAACAATTTGTTTGTCCAAATGCCAATGTAAATCAGGTGGGGTGAACTCCCAAGCAGAATGTCCGAACAGATTGAAATGACATACAAAGTTGGGCCAAACTCTAGCCTTTAAGCCATATATGAAATGCCCCCACTTGATTAGAAGCCACAGAGAATCAAAATTGATGGCCAGCCAAATGCTTAACATCAAAACCAATGCAGAGCCGCCAATACAACATTGAAGGGCAATGCCCACAAATTCAACCGAGAGTGAAAAGCTTGCCAAAGAAAAAGAGTCCACCAGGAAGAACTCCTTCTGAGAATCATCGGGAGAGAAGTGAATAGTGGATCCAGACCTTGAACGCACCTGTGCCTCCACTGCTAGACGAGGGGAGAAATCCCAATGTAGTACTACCTCCACTGCCCCCTTCGCCCCCTTTGATGCCGGAGTGGGACATTGAGCGGCATGCGACAGCGGCCTTAGCACGCAAGATACGGGCTACTGGCTTGGGAGGAGGCCATCAGTGGGCTTCAGGGTTCGGCGCCGTGTAGTAAGATTTCTTCCTCCTCCACCTCCCTCTGTCAGGGTTACTGTAATCATTGGATTTTGATTTTCGGGCTACATATAGTGCATATTTCTGTTCGTTTTAGGTCTACAGGTAGTGCACTTTTTGGCTTTGTTATAGGGTTGTTAGATTTTAGGAGATTTTAGGGCTGTTAAATTTTAGGGTTTTCTTTACTGAAGATTATTGTTTGTTTACTTAAGTGTTCTAGCTAATATAGTTAATATGTTCTCTATATAACATGTTACAGTATTTAAAATTGAATCAATCAAGGAGTAGGAATTATAGTTAAGGTTTAGGGTTTTATGCATGATTGCTTTGTTTAATCCTTGTTTACTACACTTAATTGTTGTCCTCTAAATTATGTGCAAGCTTTGATAGTGCATATGAGTGTTTGTTCAAAAAAGTGTGCAATCTAAAACAACTAATATCTTTTCTGTATAACATGTTACATTATTAAAACTAAATCAATCAAGCACTAATTCTCCTCAATTTTCTATAGTTTTGATGATGAGATATGGGAAATAAGGTACCATTTTCAAGGGAGAGAGAACTTGGAAAGGACTAATTCTTTGTCAGAAATTACTTATATTAACATGTTAGCACTGCTGGAGACTGAAGAGGGATATACTGAAGATGACCACATGTTCTATGTGAAAGAAGAGGGAAAGGGGGCAGCAGGTGCAGGTTATTGATAGTGAAGAGAGGGTGGAGGAGATGCTAGACCAGTATGCTAGGTAGAAGGTGCTCAACATAACTGAATTAAGGCTAGTGAGCCTAATCCAGAAGATTTTAATAGGGCAAATGTTGTGGAGGAACAAGACCCAATAGACCATGTGGGGGATTCCAACATTATTTCTATAGATCAGACATGAGTATTGTTCCCCTTTGTCCAGTCTAGCAGTGAGGAACTATATGATGTGCCTATTGCTGTTGCGGTGCCAGGTGAAGAGGTTGCTTATATTAACACACAAGAGGGCATGAATTTGAAAAAAAGCAAAGGGCAAAGAGAAAATACAGGATGATGTTGGCCCCTCTGATGATGAAGGGTTTGTTGATTTGAACTAGTATGAGTACAAAGAGGAAGAGCATGACATAGGCAATGAGGAGGAAGATGAAATCATTGAGAAGTTGAAGCAGAAAAGGAAACATAGAGAGGATCATATGCATCACTTTGAAGGAGACACAGAAGTGGAAGAGATGTGCCCAGAGGCAGAGGACTCAGACACATAACCTGAAACACCACTTCCTCAATCATTCAAGAAAGTAGGCAAACCAGGCCCCACTACAAGATCCCACCATGAAGCTGACATTGAGGTAATTCCTGACTTCATTCCATCAGATGATTCAGCTTATTTCCTTGGGGACTATGGCATTAGTGAATCAGATGATGAGTCGGGTATGCATCCTCTCCCACTGCCTTGTGGAAGGAAGAGTCAAGCCAAGAGGGCCAAGACTAGGATCTGGTATGATGAGAGCAAGCCAGTTGCTCATGAGCAACTTTGCTTGAGTTTGTGCTTCACATATGTGTATCAGTTTAGAAGAGCACTAAGGAATTATCATATCGTAAACCTTAGAAATTTCCATTACCATATGATCTGCAAAGATAGGATCATTTTGCATTGCATAGAAAGGGAGAGTGGGTGTCCTTTTTTTCATGAATGCTTCAAAATAGACCAGGAGAATACATTCTGCATCAAGAAGATGATGTTGCACACTTGTGGTGCACATGGAGAAAAAACAAAAGTGACAGTTGGCTGGATGTCCAGAACCTATGAGCGGTAACTGAGAGATAATCCAAGGGCTGGAGTTGATGCAATGCTAAAAAGAACAAAGACTAAGTATGGGTTATAAGTGCCAAAGACCAAGGCCTACAGGGCAAGGTCACTGGCCATTGAAGTGGTGGAAGGTGACATCACAATACACAAGGTTTAGGGATTATCTTCAAGATGTGCTTGATACCAACCCTGGGAGCAGATGCATTGTCACTACCACAGAGCTAGGGCTCCATCCTAGTCCAAATCCTAGGTTCCACTACATGTTCTACTGTCTGAATGCTTCAAAATAAGATTTCTTGAATGGGTGTAGGCCCTTTATAGGTATTATATACATTTTACATTACTCGAGTTCATAATGTTATTGTCAATTATCTTGTACTTAAAATATACTCATTTCACTTCCCATATCACTACAAAAAAAGACACATCCGTGACATTTTGGGCCGAACGAATTTTTTTTCTGTCATACATATGACACTTCTATGACGATAATTGTGACAAAACCCGGTATCATCATAGATGTGGTGGGCTCCTACTTCTATGACAAAAAAATCATGACAGAAAATGGGTTTTTCGTCCTGGGCAGGCCGGAGACGCAGCTGCATGACATTCTTTGGGCCGTCCATGACGGAAAAACCCGTGGTAGAAGCGAGGCCGAGGAAAATTTCGGGGAGTTGCCAGTTACGGTGGGAGGTCGGGGGTCGAGCAATGCGCGTTTCTCTCGTACACGTACGCGCGTGTGTGCGAGGCGTTGGCTCTAACTGAACCAGAGCGAGGCGTTGGGCTCTAACTGAATCCGAGCGATTGCACTACAGGCTACACGTTACTGAACCCGAGTGATCGATCGATGGCTGTTAACTGAACCCGATCGAGCGATTCCTTCGCTACTACTGCTAAATGAAGCCGATCGATGCTACCTCTGGGATGAACAGTGAGCGTTGCGGGGGGGGGGTGTTTGGATGAACAATGAGCGGTGGCGTTGCCTCTAGATGAACATGACCCCGTGGTGTGGAGGGCTGGATGAACAGTAGACGATGGAGGGGTGCCCGTGGAGGGGTGGTTGAATAGGACCCCGTGGTGTGGAGGGCTAGATGAACAGTAGATGGTGGAGGGCTGGATGAATAGTAGACGGTGGAGGGGTGGTTGAATAGTAGCTGGTGGAGTAGCGCGCGGTGGAGGCTGGATGAACAGGAGCCCGTGGAGGCTGGAGGAGGTCGACGGTAGCCCGTGGAGGCTGGAGGAGGTCGACGGTGGAGACGAACAGTATCCCGTCGAGTCCCGTTTTGCGGTACGCCACACCCCTCCCGATGAATAGGACCCCCATTTCGACCGTAGCGCTCCAACACAAGTCCGTTTTGTCTGTTTTGCGGTACGCCACACCCCCCCGATCAACAAGACCCAAGCTTAGACCGTAGCGCTCCAACACAAGTCTATTTCGTCCATTTTGCGGTACGCCACACACCTCCCGATCAACAGGACCCCTGTTTCGACCGTAGGAGGTCCGTTTCCTCCATTTTGCGGTACTCCACACCCCTCTTGATCAACAGGACCCCCGTTTCGACCTTAGGAGGTCCGTTTCCTCTGTTTTGCGGTACACCCACACCCCTCCCAATCAACAAGACCCCCGTTTCGACCGTAGGAGGCTAGTTTCCTCCGTTTTGCGGCACGCCACACCCCTCCCGACGAACAGGATCCCGTTTCGAATGTGGCCGGTCGAACACAAGGCCGTTTCCTCCATTCTGTGGTACGCCAGGCCTTGTTTCCATCGCCTGTTCCGTCCAAGCCCTCCCGATGAACACGACGACACATTCTGTTCCGACCCAGCCGGTTGGCTCCCCATGAACACGACGACGATGATGTTTCTCCGTTCCGACCCAGTCATGTACACGAGCCCTGGCCGTACGTATGCGCGAGTAGGCGTTCGAGACCCCATCCGTATGTACACATACATGGTCATATTTTCTTTCTTGCCCACTGGCCGCTGTACGTACGTGTACATGCTACGTGCGCGCCTCTACTGTGACACGTGCGCACCTCTACTATGACGCGTGCGCGCCTCTACATCCACCAATATGTTCGTACACATTCGCGACCAGAATGACAACGCTACGTACGCTTCGACCAGGTGGGTCCCGACTGTCAGGCAATTCCTTGTGTGCGAATATGTAGCTGGTGGGTCCCAGCAGTTAGCGGGGCGAATCATTTTGTTTTTTGTTTTGCTTGGACGCACTTCCTTGCGTGCGAAGATATAGATGGTGGGTCCGAGCAGTCAGCTAGCGAATCGTTTTGTTGTTTTTTTTGCCCGGGCGCACTTCCTTGCGTGCGAAGGTGTAGCTGGTAGGTCCTAGCAGTCAGGGGGGAAACGTTTTTTTTCACAAAATACGGTGGCCCGTCCGGTGGGTCCCCGCTGTCAGGTGGAGGAATAATTATTTTCCACGTAATAAGGAGGCACTTCCTTGCGGCCGCCGTGGACCCAGCTGTCAGCCTCTCCACGTACAGTACTCTTCCGATGGAAGTCGGTCATTGACCACATTGACCACGCCGTGCCGAGAGCACCAGGGCGATGGACGACGACGAGGCCTAGGAAGGGGACGACACGGAGCCGGGGAAGACGCTGCAGTGGATGCCCACGCGAAGAGGAGTACGACTATACGAGGATTTACTGGTTCATCTGCCGGCGCCGAAGAATAATAGCAGGTGTGGGTCAGTAGAGGGATGGCTAGGCCAGCGATGGGAGTACGGTGGGGGCGGTGAGGCATGCGCGGTAGCACAGCCGGCCGCGGGGAGGAGGGAGCAGGCAGTCATGCCAGCGCTTGTTTGAGCGGCTGGAGCAGGAAGAGCAGAGATTGAGGAAGCACGACGGCCGTTGGATGGACATCCAACAGTCACTGCTTGTGCATCAACCTTCTTTTTAGGAAAGCCTCAAATATGTGGAAAACAACATACATCCCATCTGCCATTATTTCTAATAATTTACAGCCCATTTGCTAATTCTTAAGGTTTTATTTGGAGCCCATATTCTTTTTGTTAGCATTACAGCCCATATTGTGGCCACGGTTAAAAAATTATACGAAAATTTGCACATTTTGGAGCGGTCCCAACTGTTTTTAATCCCGAAATTTCGACTCACATTCAAACCGATTTTAAAAATAAATGTATATCAATATAAAATCCAACAAATTCTCCATGCATAAAAATTAACGTAATTTAAAATCTTGAAATAAAAAAAAAGATATTTGAAACTAATTGCCGGTTTGATGTGTTTTAAAAATGTACAACCCATTTCTCATTACTGATGGGCCATTTTCTCCGCCAGCCTAATGAAAGCTCTCCTCGTCTTGAAAGATTTGCAGCCCAACAGGCCTGACAAAGCGACTTACTTGACAAACCATAAAAAAATGGGCTGTGGCCGTGGACCCAGCTGTCAGCCTCTCCACGTACAGTACTATTCTGATGGAATGTCGTTGACCACATTGACCACACCGCGCCGAGAGCACCAAGGCGGTGGACGACGGCGAGGCCTAGGAAGGGGATGATGCGGAGCCGGGGAAGACGCAGTAGTGGATGCCCACACGGAGAGGAGTATGACTGTACGAGGGTTTACTGGTTCGTTTGCCATCGCCGGAGAATAATAGCAGGTGTGGGTCAGTAGAGGGATGGCTAGGCCAGCGATGGGAGTACGGTGGGGCGGTGAGGCCTGCGCGGCAGCACAGCCGACTGTGGGGAGGAGGGAGCAGGCAGTCCCGCCGGCGCTTGTTTGAGCGGGTGGAGCATGAAGAGCAAAGATTGAAGAAGCATGACAGCCGTTGGATGGACATCCAAAAATCACTGCTCTCGTGAGTTGACTAAGTTGACAAGGCATTGCGTGTGCGTCAACTTTTTTTATGAAAGCATACACGTCAACCTATAGTAGGTGCAGAAGTCAGCCTCAAATCTGTGGGAAACAGCATACAACCCATCTGCCATTATTTCTAATAATGTACAACCCATTTGCTAATTCTTAAGAATTTTTTTGGAGCCCATCTTCTTTTTGTTAGCATTACACCTCAAATTCTGGCCACGGTTAAAAAGTATACGAAATTTTGCATATTTCGGTGCGGTCAACAGTTTTTAATCCAGAAATATTGATTCACATTCAAACTATTTTGAAAAACAATTTATATAAATATAAAATCCAAATAATTGTCCACGCATAAAAATCAATGGAATTTAAAATCTTGTAATGAAAAAAATTGAAACTAATGCCCAGTTTGATGTGTTTTAAAAATGTACAACCCATTTCTGGGCAAACCGAATGAAACTCTCCTTGTCTTGAAAGATTTGCAGCCCAGCAGGGCCGATAAAGCAAGTAGGCCTTGTTTGGGTATTTCTTTTAAAAAATAGAACTGGGCTAGCCATTTTCAGCAAGAAAAAAACACAACTGGGCTCATGATGTGGTAAACATAAATAAAACCCTGGCTAGACGGGCCACGTCCCCCGCACAGCCCCGTTGTTACCCTGATCCGTCGCTAAAACTAGTATAAATAACAACTGCTTGTTCCTCAAAAAAAAAACTACGCGACCTGCTGGGTCCCTGGTGTCAGCCGCTCGTAGTGTAATTCTCTCGTTTATTGACTAGGTTGACAATGGCGTGAACCCCAGATGTCCAACCATTAGGAGGAACCATATTTTTGGGCTTGTAATACAGAGCCACTTGCTTGCGTACTGCCATGACGCTGGTGGGTACCTACTGTCATCCTCTCTACGTACAATCATCTCCTTGTTCCTCTTGGTTGTTGACGACGTTGACAATGCAAGAGGGCGGCGCACCGTGCATGGTGAGCAAACCAAGGCCACAAGGCAAAGGACGACGGTGAGGCCTCAGACGGAACGAACAGGAGCCGTGGTAGATGCACCGGTCTAGTCACAGGAGGAGGGGAGTACGAGGATTGACTGGTTCGGGTGCGGGTGCGTGTTGGGGCTGACGTCGCCGGAGAATAATAGGATGTGTGGGGGAATAGAGGGAGGGACTGGCCAATGTTGGAGGGTACATACGGCAGGGCGGCGGAGGCACAGCCAGCCATGGGATGCGGGAGCAGGTGGAGCTGATGGGGTGGTTCGGTTTGGGCGGCTGGAGGAAGATGACAAGAGATAGAAGATACACGACAGATGTTGGATGTCAATCCAACGGCTGGTAGGCAGAATCATTTGTTGACTGGCTAGGCTATTTCCTCATGGGTCCCAAATGTCAGAATCCAAATCTGTCATGGCCATGCAGCCTTTCCTATGAAAATTTACAGCCCATTTGATGTGCTAGTTCGAAATAAGTTTGTGGGTGCTGGTGGGGGCTAATCACTTGGCTTCTGTAATGCACAGTGAGCTCAAGCAGTTGGCGAGAGTGATGTTATGTCCCTTGGTTTGGATTTGTTACAATATTTCACTCTAAATTAAACGAATGGCAAGCCATGCCTTGTTTCAAAGAAAATATGACAGTCACAGCCAAGTTGAAAAGGGCAGGAACATCTAACTCCAGCGTACAAATTGTACAAAAGCACGAGGGTTAATTGTTCATCACGTTTACAAAAAACCCAGGCTAAAAAGGGCAACAACATCTAACTCCAGCACTGTTTTCGGCAGTCACAGTCAAATGGATCGGTCAGGTCCATAGAATGAACATCCTGGGTCGTAAAATTTACTAGATTATGACCACAATATGTTGTAAATAGAATCCCGGCATGTTCAGATGCTCTTTTGCCCACCTAAAACTCCTTTTTTTGCTCTTCGACATACCTATCCGTCAAAACCATGCTGCTGATAAACTTAAGCCTGATGGACAATAGTAACCTCGCATTCAGCAGGAAGAATGTGACAAATCTAGTGTTTGCACGGTTGGCTACATATCGTTCTAGCGTTATTGTCTTCAATCAAATCTCATGAGAAGTGAGAAAATCCCGATGGTTATGAATCCACCGATTGGTTATAACTTTCTTACCTCGTCCTGTTGTCTAAATAGACATGAAGATTGAAAATAGTTAAGGTCTAAAAAAGAGTGTCGAAAGAGCAACCGTTGAACGGTTAATTCTAGTACACTATATGCGGGCTTCCAATGTGCGTGTGAAATTATCACCTTTATATACAAATTCTCCAGACATGGAAAGCATTGCATCAAGCCAATAATCTTGTTCAGATCAAAACTAATCATTTGGATATATAAGATCTTGACAGAATCCAGCACCATTGATAGGCCATCCCTGGAGAAACTCCTCATTGAGCATAGAACACAATATTAGTACAAAATGTGTACTCCAATATGATATATAACTTATGGGCAGAAATTTAAAATGCAGCTTCTAGTTACAAGTGTAGATGATAATATAAAGTACCTGAAGAACTGTGGAGCCAAACACCATATTAAAATGAGCACAGAGATCATGTATTACACCCAAGGTCTCCAGTTTAGGCGCAGAGAGGATGGTTATTTGCAACGGTGAATAACTAGAATCAAGGATCAACCTTTGAAGTGAAGGGGCATCTTGGATGATGAGCTGCCTTCCGTCAAAAGAAATTCCAATTCTTACAAGGTTAGGCGACTTTATTTGGAGATAACCGATTCTAACTGTGAAAACAAGCACCAAGCACTCCAGGGCAGGGCAACTGGAGTGGATGATGCTGTGCAATGAGGCCTCCGATAAACGAACCCGCACAAGTGAAAGTTTCTGTAGGAGTGAGGTGAGGAATTTGGGGGTACGAGTGGAGTGAGCTCATCTGAGGTGGGTGGGAGCGAGGAGGAAGAAGAGCACCCAGGTTTTTTTGGGGGGTGGTGTGCTGAGTGTGAGTAGTGTGGATGGGCTGTTTTGTCTTGGGCCCAGAGAAACAATTACTACTAGTATAGTGGAGACACTCTACAGCTACCCAGAAAAGCAATTACTACTAGTACAGTGGAGACACTCTACCGCTTTTGGCTCCTCCTAGGTCATTGAAACATCTCCCTCTACTGAATGCCCTTATACTTTTGTTCACCGACATGCGGGCCATGCAGCGCGTGGGCCCAAATGCCATCCACCAAATTAGAAGGCAGTATGCAGGCGGAGAGTAACCCCGGTTGTAGCACAGCACTAACGAGCCGTCGTATCACAACCCCCCCTGCAGTCTAAGTTTGACGAACGAAGCAACCATCATTTCACTCTTCGCTGAATCCCCTTCTCCCTCACCGTCTTCAAGAAAGGCAACACTCACATCTGCCACTGTTCTTCTCTCCCAACGAAGGGAAGGTAAGCGGATACATGATGTTGGTATATTTTCATCCAGAGAAAAAAAAAGAACTTTTGCAAAGTAGTAACCGATCCTCACTCTCTTTTTTGTTTCATTGTCATTGCGATTGTGTTTTCCTTTCAGTGGTCTCCTAGTATTCGTCAGTTTCATGATGGACCAAGGAGAACCAGGCAAAGATCTGCCGATATTGGAGCAGACGCGGGAGGCTGATCCCCACGAGACAGAGTGCTCCAAGAAGATGGAGTCAACCACCGAGCCGACCCCAGATACGCTCACGGCCACTAATGAGATGGTCAACGCCCCGTTTGAGGTTACAGCCCCCGTGGCACTACAGGAGCACTTTTCGCCCTTCGAGGATGTGTCCCCCCCCACTGAGCTGCCCAAGGTGATTTTCTTCTTTGCCGATCTCGATTGTGGTTTTTCATCTAATTATGTGGTGATTAATAATGCAAACATTTATTAGCTTCGATGCCATGCTATACATAGTGGTTTAAATAACTTGTGTTTCTTATACTGAAAAGTAATTCAGAATTTGTTTCTGTTTCAATTAGAACCCTGATGCAGAAAAGGATTGTGTGGTTGTACATGTCACTCGCTATGAGGCGGATGACCTGAATATACGCACTGGGAAAACAGAGTTCTTAGGTTGTTGGATCCTGAAAGCCATTTGCGGTTATACCAATGAAGAGTTGTATTCCAGCCTCACTGTTGTCAGGCGTGTTGTCCAGGGTGTACTGATGCATAAGAAGTTCAAAGCTACTCCTTCGTTTGTGAGGCATACTGTTCTTGTAAAGCTTACGCAGGAAGATGACGTTGCATGCCTCCACAAACAAGTTTATCAGTGGCAAGGCCATAAGGTTGTCTTCATGAAGGTTCACAGGATTGAGCTGCTGCGGGATGTCCTCGATGATGTTCATGGCAAGGTCCATCTTGTGTCCAGCCCAAATTAGATCGAGGCATGAAATAGTTGCCCCATCTAGTGTTTAATAGTAGTTTGGATTGTGTCTAATTATCCGAACCTTGCCTGTTATCGACCCCTCTGGGGCTAGTACTCTGTTTGAATCCGTCCATGGGAACTGCTGCTACTTTTGTGTGCCCGTGAATCATGTGAGAACCATCGTAATTGTTGCCGAAACAGATGCGTCCTCACTAGTTTTTTCATGAATATGGCATGGTAAGACATAAGTTGTCACAGTTTATCATACGAGCAGTGTGTGTTTTGATGAAATAGAGCACTCGTTCGAGAACTGTGCGCCGACGTATACATAAGTACTTGTAAACACTGTTGGTGCTACCCCACTTGTAAGCAGTTGTGCAAAACACGACACATTGGCTCAGCTCGCTTCAACACTAGGCTATCGACCAGCTAACAATCAACAATCTGTTGTCTGACATATAAGCAACTATGTATCTTGTTACAGTGGTTCATGCAGTTAATTGAGGCCACAATGTAATAAATTGCAAACGTTCACACGCTAGTCCAGCGCTCATGTGGAACACTCACATTAAACTCGTCTTCATAAAATTTTATACATCTCAATGATTCATAGAACATAACAAACATATACTAGTTCACAGCAAAAGACAAAGTTGTGAGAAGGTTGACAAATCAGGAAAAAACAAGCAAGGCTTCTCTGAGCAAAGGGCCTCCCGGCAGGCTTAAATTTCCTGGAGTTCACTCTGGTTTTTCTTGTTGCCACCATCCAGGGTTAGGTTCTCTCATTCCAGAATAACCAATTATAATTGTGGTCTCAGCTGGAATGCTGAACTGAACCATGCAGTGTACTGACCAGTTGAAATGCTTGTGCATTCCACTAAATTTAAGCACCGTTATTTGCAGAAATAAGCAGACCACAATGCCTCTTGTCCGCGCACCTGTCCAAAAAACCGCCGTGCAGCCGTGCCAGCTAGTCATTGGTCCGTGGAAGAACTGGCAGAAAGTGCATTCCGGACTAGGATGCAGTTGTTTTTGCTCGTCCCTGCACTGCAATCAGGAAGTAAAACGTACGAATCAGCTTCTTTTAGATTGCGTTGGTCATTCTACCTTAGTTACTACCAATGTAGGAATACCTTGAAGACTGGAGGTTAGACGACGGCAACGAGGGATAGCCATCTCATTTTGCGCAGTTGTACTAAAACTGAGGTGTGTGCTTTTGATTGCGCGGATAGAAACGATACGGAGACAGACATCCCGAAACGATATGGAGACAGACATCCCTGTTTGCGCAAATACGAAATACGGTTATTTAAACAGTGACAGATATTTGCAGTGGCGTATGATTAACAGCAGCATCTATTGTGTTATAATTGGCACTAGATTGACAGTATGAAGAGTCCTTAAGTAAGTAGCATCACATCACATCAACAATGCCACTAGATTAACATGCAGAACAATAGCATTAGTATTACTGTCATGAGAGTAGCACATGGTCAGTAAATGTGCAATCAAATTTGTGCAGTTCCACTGGGATGAAGCAATGTTAGCGGTGTGAGAGTTAAGTGTAACTGCAAAAACACAATTCATGGGAAATAAAGCAAGACGGAAGCACTTCATAAAATGGTGGTGGCATTGCTTCAATTTATCGACGGCACTAGACCATTACTTATAGTGACATTAGGTGGCATTGCTTAATGCTTCATGTGATTTTACATTAACGGTAGCGATATGGGCGTAGGGACAGCAGGGGCATAAAGTGGTGAGGCAGATGTGGCTGCCGAGAGCGGCAAACACTCAGGCAGCATGTCTGCATTTGTCCCATTTTTTATCTCCTCGGCGACATTTTCCTATGTGAGCACAGGAAATCTAGACCTGCTCATTCTCATTTGCGTTGTCCCCCAACACCCGTCACTTTCTTTCCTTTTTCAACCAAGAGATAGGTCCACTTCCCCCCACCCTTCGCCATCCACCATGCTTTCTTCGTCTTTTCAACCAAGAGACCGGTTGGGTAGCCAGTATCTACTACTTTCCCCCGTTTCCTCTTAGAACCAAGTCCTAGATTCATGCTACAGCTTTCCCACTTTCTTCCCTGTTTGAACCAACTCTTAGAGTCGACTGTATGAACTAGCTTTACCTCTAATAATAGTAAAAGTCTAGGTGGCTTTGGAACAGCGGACGGAAGTAGAAAAAGATCCACACGAAGGGAGCTGGGGCAGTAGAGCAAGGCAGGTTTCGAAGGAATATATACCTGAGGGTCGTCGGCATGTGGCAAAGACGGCGTCGGGAGGCCGCATCTTGGCCACAATACCGCAGGGAGGAAGAAGGGGTCGGAGGCACTCCCGAGCCGGCGCTCTCTCGGAGAGAACGGCACGGCCGCCGATCGGGACGCGCGGGCAGCCGTTGGTCTCCTCCCTCGCCGCCGACGACAGCGTGAACGATGCACCTACACCCCTGCCCCGGTCGAGGTTGTCCGGCCGGATTTGTGACCAGCCGTGAGCTGCGAGAGAGTGTGGCCACCTATGTCTTGCTTAGATCTGGAGAGCATGAGAGAGTGAACGAGAGGAACCCTAGTAAAGCAAGCGCTAAGGCTCCTGCTTATATATATAGTGGAGTGATTTTGTTGTACCAGCTTCAAAAAAATGCGCTCCTACATGTACCAGTGAGTGGGTGTGAGAGAACTAGTGCGTGCGTGCACCGCTTCTCTTCGTGAGAGTACAATATTCTATGCCCAAAGAACGTTCGCCGCAAGAGTAATAGTATAAGTGTGTGACGTGTGAGCTAAAATAAAATGTGCGCGACGTCTTTTGTTTTTTAGAAGTTCTGAGGGTAGGGTGTGAAGAGCACATATGTGCGTGACGTCTACCTGCAGATAGACGGTGGGTGCGACGTGCGAGTCTGCGAGAGGACTCGGGAGAGTCGTGACTCGTGAGGGTGCGTGTGCGTGAGAGGGAGGGGGGCACGTATCAATGCAATGCATGTGTCCGTAAATCATTATCCGACAAACATTCGCCACAAGCCTTTTCCTGACGAACGCCGTAAGAACCGTTAGATCGGCATCCGACAGTGTCAGTTTTGCCATGTCATTTAACAGAACAGACACTCCTCCTACACACAAATCTTCCACGTGAGTGTTAGCAACTGTCGTATGCTCCCTCCGTTCCGAAATGCAGTGCATATAGCTTTATTGAAAATTCAAACCTCGCAAACTTTTACCGAGTTTTCGTGTACCAAATTGCACATGTAGAATACCCTGTATATATCATTTCATTCATCTTCGAGAGGTAACTATAAAGATGGGGGAGGAGTCTACAAAATAAGACCATCGTATCACCCGCATCAATTTCAACCATCCTTTGGTGTCGAGGAATATCATAGGAACTCTATATGATATGATTTTTATAGGATTTTTTCCTTTAGAGCCAATTGGTTCATAGGAATAGATTCATATACTCCACATTTCAAAGGAAATAAACATGATATCATTTCTATAGCTTTAGAGCCACTTGGTTCAAATGAATGGATTCCTATACTCCCTTAATTTCAAAGGAAAATAAACATTAGCGTATATTCAATAGAAAAGTTCCTATGATCTGAACCAAATTACATATCTTTTCTAATCCCTCCTCATAGGAATTGAGATACATGTCATCTCTAGATTCAATAGAAAAGTTCCTATGATGTGAACCAAATGACATCTCTTTTCCAATCCCTACTCATAGGAATTGAGATGCTCCATGTCATCTCTTTCCCTACAACTTCCATGTATACATCTTCTATTCCTAAATAGATAGTACAACCCACTAGTAGCTTTTTTCCAAAACATGCAACTATGGCACAAGAACTATATAGTGTGCCAATAACTTTGAAAGATGGTCGCTGGATGAAGCTAATCCGACAGTGCAGAGATGGCGAATCCGAGCACTACTGGCCGTTGGATATCATCAACATTCCACCAGATCTGCCACATGTACAATTTAGAAGACTCCATGGTTGAACTTAAGCATAATGCACAAACCTCAAAACACAAGCACTTCTCCTTTGTTCTAGAATCTTCTGTATCATAATTGTTTTTTTCTAAATGAATTGCCATTATTTGTTTTTACTTTATGCTTTACAATGCACAACCCCATGAATCTTAACATTTTTATAAAACTAATTGATTTTGAATGAGATGAACTATAAGAACTAAACGAACATCTACATCATGCATATATGACTCAAAGCTTTACATGCTATAGTGTGTATTTATTCATAATTTGGTTTCAAAATCTCATGCGTTCAATGCATCATTGCCTTTCGGTCGAACCTACGTCCACAATTTTTTGTACGTACTATATCTCCACTGATCCCCGAACCCAAAATGCTGCCTCGTTCCCGTAAAACCAAGCGGCCCACACATGCGTCGACTCAAACCCGTTTACTACGACGTGGCCCCGCACGCCGTAGTACTCCTACAAACCCTACCGCCGCACTCATCATCGGTTTTCTTCAAGAGGACGAGGGAGAAGCCGATTTGTAGTGGAGGCGCTTTAAAAAAAAGGATATGTAGTGGAGACCCCTACCCTAGGGTGCCCTAGGTAGCTGCCGCACGCATCATCATTTTCTCTTTTCTTTATGCTCTTGCGCCCTAAGTGAAATGATGGTTGCTTCATCCGTCCAGCTTAATGCGGGCCCTAGAGTGAAATGATGGTTGCTTCGTCCGTCCAGCTTAATGCGGGAAAGGTGGGGCTTTGTGATTTGACCCCTCGTCGCTCATTTTCTACTACTGCGGCGCTACGACCGGGGTGCCTCCAGTTCCAACCGCTGCTCCGAACTGTAATTTGGTGCATCGCACGTGGAACAAGACGGTGGATGAGCCACATGTCGGCCAAAGGGGTCCTATTAAGTGTGTCACCATTTCGTGTGCGGACTGACCCTGCTTGAGTTGCTACGCCAACACGACAGGAGCAGCCTACCACTTGGTTTTGCTCCTTGGTGAATCCCGACTATATTGATCTAAAAAGATACATGCTGAACTACCCTCTCCGTCTCGGTTTTTTATTTTTAGGCGTCTCGGTTTATAGGGCGTGCACGTAGTTCTAGGTCATCCATTTGACTAACTAAATATGAGTTACTAGTATGTCACAAAAAGTACTACTATATCATTGGATTCTTAAGCGGATGTAGTTGTATTTAAAAGTCGAGGGCGGGGCTTTTCCTGCGCGGTAGGCGGGGCAGTTCCGCCTAGTCGGTTCGACAGAGACGCGAGAAGACGAGGGAGTAGGCTGCTGCAAACGTAGGGCTGTGTGATTTGACAGCGAGCTACTGCTGGACAGGTGGGGCCCCGTGATTTGACTTGCCATTATCATTTTAACTGCGGCGCTACGACCGGCGTGAGTCTCCCGATTCCTGACCACCTCCATACAGGTGCCTCTCCCAATGCTCCACCATGTAGTTGAGGCTGGCTCTTGCATGAGAGCCCACTTCTCCACTTTTTCCTTGCCTCTTTCCTCCACACATGCAAAAATGCCATGTAAAGCGGGCTTATAGCCCACTATTGTAGTACTTACTTACTCCTACAGGTGCTAAGCTTGCCACATCGGCATAAAGTCTGATGTGGCAAGTTTGGTGACCCAAGGAAGAAACGGTGCTAAGCGCGTGTACCTAGGTGAAAAGACAATTTTGAGTCTATAGCTAATTAAATGAAGCAAACTTAGCAACACCATTTCATTGGAAGAGGTCACTCCTTGGCAAATGCAATAAATACTAGTACTCCCTGTGTCCTAGTGTCAAAAACCTTCTTATATTATGGGACGGAGGGAGTATGAAGAAAGAGATAGAGAGGAGTAAAAAAAATACACTTATAGCCAACCTTATAGCTAACCTTGTTGTAGTATGAGTGACTAAGTGATGACTATGTATGACATGCCAACATCAGATAGCCTAACGCACCGTGTTAAATCTCCAACGGCGCGACCGCGCGAGCGACGCGACGGTCGTGGTAGGCGCGACCATGATACGGGCTGCTGGCAGCCCTTGGATCTGAGATCAAACAGTCGCATGCTAAGTTGCTGAAAATTTGCAGAATAACCCTCCAGGATAGGATATTCACCCATAGGTCTAGAATCACGCCATGCAACCGTTCGATCTCAGATCCAAGGGCTCTCAGAAGCCCGTATCATGGGAGAATGGAAAGCCACTACCCTGCCGTTCGCACGCTGGCAGTTCTCTCCTACTCGTCCCCGCACGTCCTTCAATACTACGACGGTTCGCTCCTAGTCGCCCCGTCCATTCACATTACGGCAGTTCCACTAATCCTAACCCTCCTCCCAAATCCATGGCGTCCCAAATCTCCATGATCGGCAGTGAGTACAAGGTTAGAACCATCACCGGCGATGAGTTCACGTCATCTACACCCGTTCTTCCGCGACGGTGAAAGGATGCCTTTCTCGCTCAGACGCATGTTCGAAGACTCAGATGATGAGCAGGTCGCTGGGCTAGATGTTGAGTACACCACAGTCCTGGGATGAGAGAAGGATCTAAAGGACGAAGAGAGGAAGAAGCCCACAGTGATCTAGGTTTGCGTGCATGACTTATGCTTGGTCTACCACATATGCCATGCCGACGTTGAATGCCTGGATTTTAAGGACTTCCTCGAGAGCAACCTAGTCAAATTCGTTACTGTAGACTTTGGTAACGACAAAGAAGTCCTGGGTCGGATAGGCCTCGTTGTAGGCAACACCTTCGACCTCCAGAAGAATCGGCTGGTGTCCTCTCGTCAGCCTTCAATGCTGACCCTGGCAGGAGCCATGGTTCATCCTTCGTACGGTAAACTGGAGAAACCTCATTACACGTTTCATCGTTATGCATGGCAGCGGAATGTACTAGATATAGACCACATCCACTACGCTGCAATGGATGGCTACCTTTGTTTCAATATCTACAAGGGTTGGATGAAGAGCAAGAGCCAAGTGTGCGGTTCAAGCAAAGAAGTATCGGCCAAGAGGAAGAGGGACAAGGACGAAGTCGAGGACGTGGACGAGGACTCCTCCGAGTGAGTAAGGTGTCAGTATCGTTGCTCATGGTGGTTCTAATGCAGTGTCTATCGGATTAGTTGCATAGTTTAATTTCAGGTGTGCTTAGTTGAATTTGAGGGGTGTGTTGTGCTGAGCCCCAGCAGAACTATGTTATGTTTCTTCTCGTTACTTTAACTCCTCAGTATGATACATACTACTAGTATTTCTTTAATAGAATTTAGCACCCCAATTAAGCACGTACTAGCTTTTTTAATAGTACTATATGCATAATTTGGCGACGAGCGCTCTCTATATGTACCACCTTTTTTTAATTTCAATTTTTGCTCCACGGCGCAATCCATCGATAGTACTACTGTACAAAAGTATACATTTTTTAAAAGGCTGGAGTACTGTTCATCACATATATAGCCAGTTAAATTCTCAACCTAGAACGACGTGCATGCCATGTAGTAAACCGATACGGAGGAAGTATAGTAAAAATGAGGTGATTTTACCGAGCGATCGGCGGGGGAGCATGGCCTGTCATGCGGTCCCACGTGTCATGATGTACCAAGGCGATGCGCGTGTCCCTCTTGAGGCAGAAGCAATACTACGTGGTTTGAGATGATGGCGAACCGAAGTGTGAAATAATGGTTGCTTCGTCCGTCTGGGAAGGTGCGGCATTGTGATTTGACGTCTCATTGCTCATTACTACTACTGGGCCGGTACGAGTGGGGTGCGTCCCCCCTGCTGTTCTGCACTGTTATTTGGTGCTTGACACGTCGACCCGGTTGCTATATGTCCCACATGTCGGCGACAGGAAGTACAGAATTCATGAAAGGGAGCATCGACGGAGGAGTATACTACAGAATTCATGAAAGGGAGCGACTTAGTTTTGGAAAAATCTGTTTTTACGGAGTACGTACCCACTAGGGTTTATAGGGCTCATCTAAAAAACATTCGTTTTTCCGTTTGATAAGTCTCAATTCTACTATACTAGTAGTAGTACCATTACATGTTGGATTTCGAGGTGCGTTAGATCACCCGACGCAAGCAGTGTCAAGAGGAAACTAACCAATGCATGTACAAGTTCATGGAAATTTAGTGGTCATTCATGCATTCGTTCTAATTAATGCCTCGGTAAACATAACTTCTTGAGAAAAACGAGCGTACTAATTACTTGTGCAAACTACGAAATTAATTCGACCACTCACCGTCTACCTTGGTTGGAGAGATTTTGAAATTGAGCCATAAACTGGAAAGGAGGGAGTAGTAACTTTTGTCTCGATTACTATTTGTGGCCTTGTATAGATGCAAAATGTATTTTTTTATAGTGACCTTGTATAAGTAAATGGAGGGAGTACTAACCAAGGTACGTAGTAGGGACGAGGAGTAAACGGCAAGAATGGACGAAAACCAAATTTGTGGCCTCGTTCATTGTATAAGTAAATGGACGAAAACCAAATATCCCAAAACACTTAGGTACGGTGCATTAAATTCTACCTCGTTCTTGTTTCTTGACATATCAACCAATAAGAGATGTGGGGTGTGCATGCTTTTAATGACTTGAGACTACCAAACACGACATGCAGTGGTTAGTTCATTGCATGCAATGCTATTAATTAGCAAATGAACATTAGGTTCTCTCGTTTTCTCCTCCTCCTTGGTCACGGTGCACAACCTAGGATGACTTACTCACCTAGACGGAGGGAGTAAAATTTTCTCCTCGTACTACGAGCCACCGCGCACGTGGGCGAGGGATCGGGCGTAAGGCGTACAGTAGTAGGAGTACTACTACTACTACTCGTAAGCAAGATTCGCCTCATCCTGCGAGCCACCGCGCCCCTGGGCGGGGGAGACGGCGTACTAAGCAAGCTTCTCCTTGTTCTGCGAGTTGACGGGACACATCAAAAGTACTCCGATGTACAGAGCCTTGCCTCTAAGGTAGGCCCCACATGGTTTGTCTCTTTTTTTAACATAACACGTCAAGTCGCAATTTGTTTGTTCACCCGTGGTAGACGATCCTCCCTCCACCAAGTGGACAACCAGTACACGTGCCAAATTACCATGTGGGCTGCCTTTTTCGTACAGAAATGAGCTCCACCATGTACCCACGCGAGTGTGGTTGGGAAAGACACGAGAGTACGTGCGCCGTGCGTGCACCTCTTCTCTTCGTGCATGTCCCCCACCAACGTAGTGTGTGTGAGAGAGATACAAACCTAGACATAATGCGCCATCCATCCCCATGCCTCCGCCTAGTCCGACCACCAGTCACCACAACGCCCCACTCCTCCTCACCTTATCTCTCATCTTTCTCCCTCCATTTTTATATACAAGGGGCCACTATCAAAATTACAATTTGCAGATATACAAGGCCACTAACACTAATCGATGCAATATTAATGGTGTTTGCCTCGTGGTACTAGCAAAGGAGGACATTAATTATCCCTTGCATTCATGCGGGAGTTTGTAAAAAATGCATCTTGATGTTCCGTGAAATGCACGGGCATCTTGCTAGTCCATGAAAAGAACACATGGCAAAATTCCATGGCGAACGAGGGATTTGAATCTGTTGGGAGGGGCTGTTTGGATCTTGCCCGGGGTAGCCAAAATATTGGCGACCCTTTTGTCCACCGGTGCCTTTGCCACCGATGAACGAGGAATGGCTCGGGTGCTCATGCTGTCATGCATCCTCCAGCGCGCACGTTGGAGACGAGCTTGCACGAGCTGTGTTTTTTGTCCGACAACGCCGCCCGAGCCGCCCGCAGACCGACCGGCGACCCGCAAATTACGACATCCAACCGGACGAAATTCACGCAAACACGTAGACAAACTGATATTTCATATAAACAACGACGGAAATCATATAAAATACCGGATTTTCATACAAACATGACGGATTTCATTACATTCAAATGAACTACGCGGTGCTAGTTCTGGACAGCACATGTATATAATACCTGGCCTAAATGGTCGCCCGCCGATCGATTTGTGTTCCTCATGTCCGGCAGCACGATCACCGGACTGCCCGGAGCCCCGAAGGTATATGCTTCAGCGCAAAGGATGGCTCGCTTCCCCACTGCCCAACTGATATCATTGGCTGGTGCCGAAGATGATGGTGGCTGGCACCGGTTCGAGTTCATCACCGGCCAGTACTTCGCCATGGCCGGCACCGGCTCGAGTTCATCCTAACATTCCCCTCTTCCGTGGAGCCAATGTAGGGTCGACGAAGGTCGTCGCAACAAAAGGATCCGGCAAGACACCTGCTGTGTACGCCGGCGTCGCCTCCGCGGAGGCCTTCATGGGACCCAAGCGGTGGCGGCCTCCCGTGTTCTACTTCTCCTTGATGATGGCGGCGGACGCGGAGGCGCTGGCCAATGACTCGTCGCTCTCCGCGCACCCGGCTTCTATCGCTGCTTGCATGGCGCGGTCGCCGGCGTGGGGGTCTCGGCCACAGAAACGGGAGACGCGGTACGAGGCGGCGGCGTGGACGGCAGCAACGACGCATGTGCACCGCTCCTCGTCGAGCTGGCCTGGAGCGACGAGTTGCTGAAGCGCGCGCCGGCTTGGGACGACAACTGGCTCCGTCAGGTGAGGGGAGGGAGGTGGATCAGCGAGCCGCATAACTCGTATCCGACGGGCTACCCAGTCGGCTTGGATGCGGAATAACTACTCTTCGTAAGCCATTGTAAGAGTGGACAAAATGGTGGAGGAGATAGGGGAGCGGCGGAGGTGTGCGATTCTTGGCCGGCGTTTGGCCTCGTTTAAATAGGAGATTAAATATACGGCGGACGGGAGGAGCTCGGCCGGCGTTGCGTTTAACGCCGGCTCGGTCATGAACGGAAGTGTGTCCAGAGTGGGTTTCTCGGCTTCCACACGGGCGGGTTTCATGGAGGCGTTTGAATGCGCCACGGAGGCGTGTTCAGCTGGGCGTGCAGTGAGTGGCGCCCTCGACTCTGACCTAGGACACCGCGCCGTTCTTCCACTGATGTGTGGGCTCTTTGGGTGCATGGCCTGCATGTCAGTGACCCAACGCAGGCAGCGCACAGCAGAGGAACCTTTGGTGGGCCAGGGCGGTCAGAAGCGGGCATTTCATAAACTGATGATTGTTCATTGAGTGTGAGGTCATATTTTTCATGTAGATAAGCCTACTATGTTGATAGCCCGTTCGATACGTTGTGACTCATGAAGACCACTGCAAACATCAATGTTCTGCTTATCACAGATAAGATAGATTAATACCCGTAATAATCCATGTCCTTAACAAAGGGTGCATGCACGTATAGGTTGAGCATGTGTCTTGCGTCGTGTCCTGTGTGCATGCAGGCGTGCAAGTGTTGCGTGCGTGCATGGGTATGTTTTAGTGTTGCATGCATGGGTGCGTACGTGCGTGTGTTCGTGAGTGCATGTGTACGTGTCAGTGTTGCACGCCAGCATGTGTGCGTGTGTACGTGTCAGTGTTGCACGCCTGCATGTGTGCGTGCATGTGTACGTTATGTGTACATGTCAATGTTGCACGCTTGCATGCGTGCATGTCTTGCGTGCGTGCATGTGTACGTGTGGGGTGAGGCTACACGTCAGTCGACTGACTTTTTCATCTCTGGTCATTATATTTTCCAGCCGTTGGATACGAAATCAAGGGCCTCCAATTTATCATCAAACTCCACCCCCCCTCAGCCGCCAGCCCCCGCCGCCCGCGACCGGCCCGCCCTCCCCGAAACCACTCCCCACCGCCGGTCCATAGCAGCATCGGCCATCCCTCTGGAATCCCCCCCTCCGCGCCGAGCTTTTTCTCTGGCGATCCCTACCCCACCGCCCAATGAACGCCCCCCAACCGCTGGTGACTGCCAACCAGAGGTCTCATGACTTTGAATACCCACCGACCACTAATTTATTACCATTTCTGCCCTTCATATACGCGCTGACGGGTGGGCCCTATGGTAATGTGCGCTGCTGAATGTGGACCGTTTGACTGGTCAATTGATCGTGTTATCAAAAAATTACGGAGTTCTATGGTGAGCCAGTGACCGTATGATCACCCTAAAATGTACTCCTATTTTATTAACACAGTACAGACTCAAACTACCATTTCTTTCTTTCATATACGGGCTGACAGGTGGGCCCCATGGTTACGCGCCCCGATGGTGCAACACTACTTGCGCCGCGTGGAACGTTTGACTGGTCAACTGATTGTGTCATCAACAAAATACAGAGTTGTACGGGTGAGCCAGTGACCGTATAATCATGACATGTATTTGTTTAACATGGTACAGACGCAAGGAATCATATATACGCGCAAGCACTCACCGCTATAAGCGCACACACGCGAACCCTACCCCTATGAGCACCTTCGAGAGAGTGGGCCAGCATATATGATCTTGAGATTTTAGGAAGTCACCATAGGTGCCTCGTAGTCGAGTGGAACGTCTCCTCCCACTGAACGTGCATCGCCAGAAAATACTGAAATTAACATAAGATAAATGCGAGCACCGGGACTTTATCCTTGGTGGGCTCGAGAAACCACTGTCCTCCTAACCATCCAACCACATGTTGGTTAGCACGACAAAATGTATGTGGTGACCGTGATGAGCTTATTCTGAAGTCCAGTGACCATATCATGCTTTCGCTTCAAATACAATGACCGTAAGTGTCATCAACAAAATACGGAGCACGCGTCAAATGCAAAGTCCATCAGTGTCATCAACAAAATATGGAGACGTATCTTGAGCTAGATACCATTGTACTATTGTATATGCTTATTTTCTTAGTGGCCGATTGCGTGTGTGGTGTGGTGGGAACATCATTTCTAGTTGTGGTGGGTCAACATGAAGACTCATGGGTCGGTTCCATCCTTCGCCACATATAGGTTGGACCGAGACATGTTATATGAAGACCCATGTGGAGGACTCGGCGTACAACACGAAGCTACCAGAGTCGCGGAGGATTCTATCCCCACTGGTGATAAGCCAACTATATATGATTTGTAACACTAGGCCCTTAGTATGTTATACAAGCTTGGGGGCTAGTTCTTCGATAGTATACACACACGCACAAAGCCTGGTATTCATGTGTACTTTGTACACCCTTATCACTAATATACAGTAACAGGAGTAGGCTCTTTCCTCAACTGCAAGGGTCTGATCCGAACTAGGGTAAAACTTTGCCTCGTATTACCATCCAGCCTAACAACTAAGAGAGAGGTGTGTCGGGATATCCTTCCGAATGATATGATGAAATCATATCTACCAACTACTAAGAGAGAGGTGTGTCAGGGGGCGGGGCAATGTGTGCGAGAGAGGCCTAAAGATAATGTGCGTGCGGGAGACACGTAGGCACATATATGTGCATATAGAGGGCTAGTAGAGACCGTGCGTGTGTATATATGCATGCGAGAGAAATAGTGTTTTCCAACTGAGATTATGAAAAGAGTGGTACATAGTAGTCAGAAAGAGAGAGAGAGAAACAAAGAGAGCATGTGTGTGAGACACCTCGACACCATGGGAGAGATTGTGAGAATGTGTGAAAGAGAAATGCCGATGCATATAAAGTGTGTGCACTTATGTGTTAGATAGAGAGATATATAACGCGTTTGTGAGAACGAGGAGAGGCATAGTGCATCTACGTGTAAAAGGCGGTTCTACGCATTAAATTAAAATATAAATGGCATTATTATTTTTGGATGAGATCATGAATTTTGCAAATTGCGTATGGACGAAAATCGGTCTATCAGACACCCATACTCTATTGAATTCTAGCATGTGCATGTGTTTATTTCATATTATCGATCCATAGAGTGAGAGCGGTTTGAAATACAGGCAATGGATGCTTTTGCAATTCATATATAAACATTAATTAGTGCACTCCATGTTGTTAGTGTGAAGCACTTTATACATTTGTCACTTGCATGGATACATTCCAAATTGCTAGCTACGAAATAGAATACATGTCGAATTCAACATAAAGGGGGTTTCGGAGATTCGAATTCATAGGAAGTGCATTCATCTATTTGAACCAGAGATAATGGCATTTGTAAATCAGATGTAAAAGGGGGCATCAATCTTTGTTGTGAGTTTGAACATCCTATATATATTCATACGCATATCTAACTTTTTATTTTTTGCAACCAAGGAGATTATATCTCGAACCATGCATGAACTGTGGTAAGTTGCATATTTTTTAATATATACTCGTGTACAATGTATATTCAAATGTACCCCCTCCATTCCAAAATAATCGTAGCTTTAGGATTTTAAAGAGTAAAGATTTGTGAAGTTTGACAAATCCTGAAAGTTCAATTCAAGAGAACCGAAAACATTGATGCTTCTGCTCCCACATATTGAACGAAGCGCCAAATAGGCCTCTTGTCACCCGAAACCGCGCGAGACTAATGTTTGGTGGTAGGAAATTACTGTCCTGACTCTGGCCCGTTTAGCCTATCGGCCCGATGTCCAAAGGTCTAAACCGGGGTAGGTTTGTAACTTCACCAACACGCCAGTCTCAGCCGCCTCCGAGAAGCATTCATATGCCGTGGGCGCCTAAACACCCATGCGCTCGGCCGAAATCTATCCCGCCCACATTTGGGACACCTGACATGACTGTCCTACCCCCAACCCGCAATATGTCCAAAATTTTAGATGGGGGCAAAGTTTGTAACTTTCCCCAAATTTCAAACAAGCGCCTCTCAAACCGAAACATTGTTCCTCCTTAGTTCCCCGCCTCCCTCCATTTCCCCATTCATACACCGTGGGCGCGAAAATGCCCTCTCCACCAGCCGCGAAACCCCAACCTCCTCCGTCCTCCACTGTCAGGATCCCGACTCAATGCCACATCGATCTAGCATGTAACACCTCATATCACATTGCGGCCTCACGCACGGTATTCCCGCGGGTGTCGTCTTACCTTTGCCGGGGACTGTTTGCGCCTTTTGGCACACGTATATGATAGTGTCACTAGCATCCATATGATAAGGAGCCCGGGCTGACATGGCTAGTCGTAAACCCAAAGTGGCACAAGCTTACAGGGACAGGCATCCATGACCCAACATCGAATGTGTCGGTCATCAGCGAGTGAATCCAGGCTGTAGCACTGGGCTAGCAGGACTCCGGTGAACCGGGCTGTAGCGGGCTAACAGGACTCCGGTATTCATCGCGTGACATTTCCCCGAAGGGACAGACACAGGAACGAAGAAGGACACATGCCGGCCAGCCTAAGTGTTCCGGAGCAGTAGCAAGCTACCATTGGAAACACTAGGAGACATTTCCCGGTAAGGGAGGCTACTAAGGATAAACAACTAGATAGTCAGATCCCACACATACCAAGCATTTCAATAACATACACACAATATGCTCGATATGTGCAAATACAACATGGCATCACAACATGGCTCTACGACTCAAGTATTTATTCACTAGGCTCCGAGGAGCGTGATATTACAAACAGGGGTCTCATGACCCAACATTCAGAGCATACAAGTCAAAGCACAAGCGGAAGCTATCATGTCTGAGTACAGACATCTATAAATGAAAAAGGCTGAGAAGCCTGACTATCTACCAGATCCTGCCGAGGGCACAAGATCGTAGCTGAGGTAACAAGCTAAACTTCGAAGTCCACAAGGAACTACTAGCGAGACCCAAGTCTCTCTGCAAAAACATAAAATAGGCAAACGTGAGTACAAATGTACCCAACAAGACTTACATCAGAACTAACTACATATGCATCATTATCAACAAAGGGATGGTGGCGGTTTAACTATAGCAAGCCAGCTTTGACTCGGTGGCTATCCTGAACTACGACTGCAAGTAACTCTTTTGAGGTGGAACACACGAGTCCACATATTCACCATATCAATACACCACTATGGATCCGCTCCCGTCTCCCTACGAGAACGCCATCCATAGCACTCACGCTTATCTTGCGTATTTTAGGGTATCCACTTTCACTTGTCTATGAACTGATATAAGCAACCCAGAAGTCCTTTACCGCGGACACGGCTATTCGAATAGATGATGTTAACCCTGCAGGGGTGTACTTCTTCATACATGTTTCCACCACTTAGCGTCTGCACACGACATGTGCTCGGCAGACTTCAAGCGAAAGCCGACATGGGTGTAGACCACGACCTACCTAAACACTCAAGTCTCTAGTCCAGGTTTATCGCCTATTCGGGTTCCATCCATGAGGAGATCCGGCTAGGGTTTCGCTCACAGCCCCAAACGATGTGAACAGGGTTCCTGAGACACCTAACGGGCATCCGGTACACCGTGCCACGTACCTACCGCATCACAGCCCACCCCTGCGGTCAGTGCTGTGCACGGCCTCCAGTAAGCTACAAACACCAGAAACTACTTGCAACTCCTGGACAGAGGACAAGGGTGAATAAGAAGTCGAGCGGGGTCATATTTTAGTGCCCAATGCATGGTAGTAGCTGAATCATGGATCACAAACACAGAACTCAGTTCCTAAGGACGGCTTCAATGAGACAACCCACCATGTACTCCTACATGGCCTCTCACCGCTACCTTTACCAAATCGTGTTCACACACTTAGCTCACACACAGCAGGACATGTTCACACACCTCTGACTCATTCCCGATGAATCAGACCTGACTCAAATCTAAGCAGTAGCAGGCATGACAAACAAACATGAATGAGTAGGCACAACAGGGCTCAAACAACTCCTACTCATACTAGTGGGTTTCATCTATTTACTGTGGCAATGACAGGTCATGCAGAGGATAAAGGGGTTCAGCTACCGCAGCAAGTAACAAATGACTCGTTGTTGTCCTAATGCAGTAAAAGAGAGCAGGGCGAGAGAGTAGGATTGTATCGGAATGAACAAGGGGTTTTTGCTTGCCTGGCACTTCTGAAGATAGCATTGAGTCTTCATCAGTGTCAACGATCACAACGTCGGAACATCGTCTACCGAGAGGGGACAAACACCGACAAACAAAGAAGAAACACAATCAATGCAATGCACAATATGATGCATGATCATGACTTGGCAATATGATGTGGTTTGAGCTAATGCAACTAGCAACAGATGGATTTGGGTCATATTGAGCCAAAGGTTCAACCCCAAATTCAAATTATGAATTCTAATAGTGCCTTATCATGTTTTTCACTAAACAGCAAGGTTAAGTTGTTTAAACATGCATGAAACCAGTGAAGATGGATAGATTGGATTTTTTTGATCATTTTTCATATATAATTTGTTTGATTTGGAGTTACGGTTGATTTTCTATGAATTTTAGAAGTTTAGATCATTTTCTGAAGTTTATAAATCATTTCCGATTTATTTTAATTCCAGAAAATGTTTACTGTGTCAGCATTAGGTCATGCTGACCTCAGCAGGTCAACAGGCGCCGCCAGGTCAAACCTGACCAGTCGGGCCCAGTGGTCAGTGACTGGGGCTGGTTAGTGTCACTGACATGTGGGCCCAGTCAACAGCCACGCCAGCTTGGTCAAAGCTGACACGTGGGCCCACTAAGATTAATTAAAACTAAACAGAAACGAATCTACATTTAATTAGACAGCGGGGCCCAGCTGTCAGTGTCACTGAACACGTGGGCCCACTAATGAAGTCGCCACGTCGTCACGCCGGAGATCTGCCGGCGGCGACCACGGAACACGACGGAGGCACGCCGGAGTTGCTCGGGCTCGCACTACAGGCGGCGGTTTGCAGCGGGGTTTGGCTCTATGGCGAGCTGGCGTTCATGCGCATCTGCTAGGGCAGGCAAGAGGGGCTGGGACGGCCCAAGCTTGCCGGAATCATGCTCGCGGCGGCGGACGGATTTCGGGTGTGCACGGGGTTGCGGCTACGGTGCAGGGAAGGCCTAACAGGTGAGTGATTCGAGTTCCTGGAGACTCTCTGAGTGCGTTGACGTGCTCGGAGGCGAGCTTGCACGGCCGTAGCCGCGGTGGCGGCATGGCCGGCGGCGAGGAGCTATCGGCTCCGGTGAAACTAGGGCTACACGGCGCAAAAGAGGCGGGGAAGAGAGGGGTTCGGTAGAGGAGCTCACGGCGAGGTCGATGAGTAGCTCAGCGTGCTCGGGGGAGGCCGGACGGCGTCGGAGCATCTCCGGCGATCTCGGAGCCGAAGGTTGAAGACAGCGGCGTCGGCATCACTGTAGGGCTTCCGGCGTCGCTTGGCGCGGTGAGGAGGAAGAGGGGGTCGAGGCGAAGCTTTTGGGCACGTCAGAGAAGCGAGGGGGAGGCGGTGGCGGCGGCAGCAGCAAGCGGCAGCGACGAGCTCTACTCAGTGGGAGAGAGAGGGAGCCAGAGGAGGGGATGGAGCGAAGAAGAGTGAGGGAGAGAGGCAGGGAGGTGCGTGGCATCCTCAGGGCGACAGGGAGACATGCAGAGAGGCAGGAGGTGGCCTGGGCGTGTGCCCGCGTGCTCCGGCCACGCGCCTGCACCCTACTGTCCGAGGAGGAAGACGACAGGGATGGCTGCGGTGGTGGGCTGGGCTGCTACAGTAGAAGGCCAGGTAAGTGGGCTGCCAGGTGAGCGTCAGGTAGTCCTTCTCTCTCTCTCTCTTTTATTTTCTTTTTTCTATTTTTCTGCAGATGTTTGGCTTTATTAAAAATACTTAGACTCTCTCAAAAATCATGAAACTACTCATGATCACTGTTGGGAATATATCCTACAGTAAACATTTTAGGTTATGATTATTTGAGCATTTAAAGTATTTAATAGCATTTAAATGCCCAAATGCAAATAGAGTATGATTTAGTTCAGAGCCCAATATGTCCTGCAAAAATATAAACCATTTTTGGTAGATGCTTTCACCTCAAACCAGAAATGTTGAACATTTTTAGAGGGCATTTTGAGTTCAAAGAAAAAGATTTTATTTTGACCCTAGTTGAATTCATTTGGTGCTAGGGTTTAAGCATCCCCATTTCAAGTTTCCAATAAATTTAGACATGATGCATGGATGATTATGCAACTACTTGCAAACAAACTCTAGGGCTATGACATCCACCCCATAGCGGCCAATCCACCGCCGCCCTCCTCCATCACGCCGGAGCCGGTACCCCAACGTCATCATCCAGTACAACCGCAACCGCAACGCCCTCAAGGACTTAGTAGCTGAAGCTGAGGCAGAGCTGCCTCCATGACACCGACGCCGACGTGCGCTGTACCAGAACCACTCCGACCACGCCGTCCTACGCCTCACTGTTGTAGCTCCACTGTCACAACCGTCCACCGCACCGGAGCTTTTCCCGCTACGCCGTTGTTCGCCGCCTCGGATCTGCTTCCCCGCCGCCGACAGACGGCCACCGCACCACACTCAACAACTTGGCCATGGGTTCATCCAAGGCTGCACCGTCCTCCACAACTTCTGGTTTCCGACGAACAACAAGAAGATCATCGGAAAAACAGAAGGAGGACACAGCACTACCAGCAGAAAGAGGTACTCCTCTTCCCTTATTCGCACAAATCTTAAGTCTCCGCTCACACCGTATTCATCCCACGAAAGAAACTAGTTGAGCGCTTCTTACTGCATCTTCTTCGTGATACTAAATGCATAAGGTTTCCTCCCTTTTACTATTTCACCTTTTCTAGAGGTCAGTGGCATGCCTGGATTTCAACTCAGGGTCAGTCGAACCGCAATTAAAAGAAGAAGCACCCGCTTAGGCGTGCGGAGCACCTAGTCCGCCTGTTCCCCGGGGAAGCGGCGCATCGGTGTCTATCATAGGGGTGTGGGGCGTAGGAGCTGCTTGCGCCTGATCTGGAGGTCGGCGGGGCTTGAATGGATGGCCGAGGGGCGGTGCCAAGCACGGCAGTGCAGTGAGGTCGAGGGGAGGGTGCATGCAGGGGAGCAATACTAGACCGGTGGTCGCTGGCGTTTCGAGGAAGATCGTCAACACTGACTGGCTGGAGGTAGATGAAGGCGATCTGCCCGTTCTTTGTACATGGACGGTGCAGAAAAAATGGATTGACCTATTTGCTTTCAGTCGACTGTTATTTTCATAGGATCCCATAGTAATTTAGTGTGCCGTGCATGTTGTAGAGCTATCATATGTCTCTCGTCATTTATTTCTCACCGACCTCCTATCTGCTACCTTTACACTGTAGTGCACACACTTCACCCATACTCACACTATTGTTTTTTTATGCATGGGTATTTCAGACTCTGACGCAGTGTTGATGAATGCAGAAAAGAAAAGACATAAGTTGCTCCGGTGTAATTCGAAGATAAGCACTAAGCGTTTCAGCGCTTTAATGGGTGCAGCATCAGCAGTTGGAGACAGTAAACGTAGCTCTGCAGTTGATGATCTCAATTGCCACACACAACCATCCCAGGTGCTTGCTTTAACTTCGTGCTATCAAATGTGGTTGCATGTTGCATATGGTGTCTAGCTTTTATTGCTTCCAATTTGGTTAAATTGCATCTGCTTACTTTACACATTATACCTTTCATAATGACATGCCTTCCTATTTTTGATACATACTACATATGTCTATTAACCATGTTCGTACATCAAACTAAAGCTCTTTTGTATCCCTCGTCAATCACTTATGATGAGACAGTTACCCGGGTGGGTTACTGTGAGATGCCCTACTCGTTTAAAGAGTGCAGTGACATCCTCCCCACATGATTCTCAAGAAACAGCAAGGCTAAATGAAGATAGTCAACTTAGCTCTCTAGTTGATCACCGCAATTCCCCCACACCACCATTGCAGGTGCTTGCTCTTACTTGGCAGTGTGATATGTGGTTGCATGTTGCATATGGTGTCTACCTTGTAATGCTTCTAATTAGGGTAAATTGCATCTGCTTAGTTAACACATTATACCTGTGAATATGACACGCCTTCCTGTTTTTGCTACATACTACATCTTTCTATTAACCATGTTCTTACATCAAACTACTTTTCTTGTGTATCCCTCATCAATGCTCCTAATTTGTTAAATTGCACCTTAAATTGCACCTCCTTAGCTTACACATTATACATGTGAATATGACACGCCTTCCTGTTTTTCGTGCATACTACATCTGCCTATCACACCATGTTCTTACATCAAACTACTGTTCTTGTGTATCCTGCATCTATCGCTTATGATGAGACCGTCACGCGCATGGGTTAATATGAGACGCAATACTCTTATAAAGAATGCAATTTCATCCTCTCCGCATGATTCTCGAGAAACAGCAAGCCTAAATGAAGATATCGAACGTAGCTCTGTATCTGAAGACCGCACTTCCCCTAACCACCATCACAGGTGCTTTCTCTAACTTCGCAGTGTGATATGTGTTTGCATGTTGCATACGGTGTCTAGCTTGTAATGCTTCTAATTAGGGTAAATTGCATCTGCTTAGTTTACACACTACCTGTGAATATGACATGCCTTCCTATTTTTGGTACACACTGCATATATGTGTTAACATTGTTCTTACATGAAACTACCTATCTTCTGTATCCTGCATCAATCACTTACAATGAGTCACCTTTATTCGTTGCATATTGCATATTATATCTAGCCTGTTGCCATGTATTGCTTCTAATTTGGTCAAATACATTTGTTAGGGCACCCTTTAAATTTGGCAGAGTGATATTGGTTTCATCTTTCATATGGTTTCTAGCTTGCATCGATTCTAACAAGTTCAAGCACCTTGTGCTTAGTTTACACTTTATACATCATACATGTCAATATGTCACGCCGTCCTGCTTTTCATACATATTCCATCCTCCTATCATGCGGCTGCCTTACATGAAAGTAGTGCTCGTCAGTATAATGCATCAAAGAGTTCTGAAGAGCAAATTTTATTCCTTTTTCTTGAGGGTTTGACTTGACAAGGCAAAATCAAGAAAGAGGAAGGAAAAGAGTAAGGAAGGCGATGATGGTGGTCCTCTGCAGCAACGTAAACGGAGCATCTGTACCGATTCTCCTTGTACTGATAGTGCATTACAAGGTCCAAGTCTCCGCTCCCCTACTCCACCATCCAAGGTGCTTGCTCTAACTTGGCAGTGTGATATCTGGTTGCATGTTGCATATGGTGTCTAGCTTTATTGCTCCTAATTAGTGTAAACTGCATCTGCTTAGCTTACACATGATACATGTGAATATGACACGCTTTCCTATTTTTGGTACATACTATATCTGTCTATCACACCATGTTCTTACATGAAACTACTCTTCTTGTGTATCCTGCATCAGTCACTTATGATGGGACACCTTTAAGTTGGCAGTGTGATATTGGTTTGCGTCTTGAATATGATTTCTAGAATGTATTGCTTCTAGTTTGATGAATGCCACCTATGACGAGATAGTTTTAACTTGGCAGAGTGATATTGATTGCAGTGTTTCTAATTTTTTGAAGTGCCTTATGCTTAGTTACCACACCATAGGTGTGAATATGTCAAGCCGTCCATTTTTTCGTACATATTCCATCCTCGTATCATGACTTTGCCTTTCATCAGAGTAGTGTTTGTCAGTATCATGCATGAATGAGTTCTGAAGAGCGAATGATATTCCTTTTTCTTGTCGGTATGACCTCACAATGCAAAATCAATAAAGCTGAAGGAAATTGGCAAGGCATTGGATGATGGTGGTCCTTCCGAGCAACTGAAACAGAGGTTCTCTACAGATTCTACTCCACCATCCTCCCAACAAGATTTGCAAGACAACGCAAGGCTAGACAGTCAACGTAGCTGTGTAGATGATGAGCACATCTCCCCTACTCCACCATCACAGGTGCTTGCTCTAACTTTCCACTATTATATGTGGTTGCATGTTGCGTATGATGTCTAGCTTGTATTGCTTCTAACTTGAATTGCATCTGCTTACTTTACACATAATGCCTGTGAATATGACACGTGTTCCTGTTTCTAGAACATACGTGTACATGATGAGCACATCTCCCCTATTCCACCATCACAGGTGCTTGCTCTTACTTGGAACTGTTATATGTGGTTGCGTTTTCCGTATGATGTCTAGTTTGTATTGCTTCTGATTGTGTTGAATTGCATCTGCGTAGCTTACAACTCATACCTGCAATGATCACTTACCCATAAGACACATTTAACTTGGGACTGTGGTGTAGGTTGCATCTTGCATTGTCTTCTAGCTTGTACTGCTTCTAATTTCTTGAAATGGCACTTACGACGAGACACTTTTTACCTGATAGAGTGATATTGGTTGCGTGTTCATATGGTGCCTAGCTTTCATTTCTTCTAATTTTGTTGAAATGCCTTCAGCTTATTGTTTTTTCATACATATTCCATCCTCCTATCGTACGTGTGAATATGAAACGCTGTCTTTTTTATATATATTCCATCCTCCTATCCTGCGCTTGCCTTACATCAAAGTAGTGTTCGTCTGTATCATGCATCAACCAGTTATGCAGAGCTAATTTTATTCATCTTCTTGTGGTTTTGACTTCATAAGGCAATATCAGAAAATAGGAAGGAAAAGAGTAAGTTAGGGGATGTTGGTGGTCCTCCGCACCGACGCAAACAGAGACTCTCTAGATTTGCCACTGCTACTGCTAATGAAGTTGAAGTCCCAAGTCTACATGATGAGTTCATCTCCCGTACTCCACCATCGCAGGTGCTTGCTCTAAGTTGACAGTGTGATAATTGGTTTCATGTTGCCTATGTTGTCTAGCCTGTATTTCTTCTATTTTGATTAAATTGCACCTGCCGAGTTTATACGTTATACATGTGCATATGACATGGCTTTCTGTGTCTAGAATACACTGCATCTATCTATCATACCATGTTCTTACATCAAAGTACTGCTGTTGTGTATCCCGCATCAGTCACTCATGATTGGACGCTTTTAACATGGCAGTTTGATAGTGGTTGCATCTTGCATTGATTTCTACGTTGTACTGCTTCTAATTTTTCGAATTGCCACTTATGACAAGACACTTTTAACTTGGCAGAGTAATATTGGTTGCATCTTTCATATGGTGTCTAGCTTGCATTACTTCTATTTTCTTGAAAATCCTTCTGCTTAGTTTGCACATCGTAGCTGTGAATATGTCATGCCGTCCTGTTTTTCTTACATATTCCATCCTCATACGGTTGTCTTACATCAAAGTATTGCTTGTCTGTATCATGCATCAATGAGTTCTGAAGAGTGATTTTATTCTTTTGTGTTGTGGGTACAGCTTGACATGGCAAAGTCAAAAAAGAGCAAGGAAAATAATATAGTAGGGAGTGCTGTTACTCGTCGGGTGAAACGGAAAAGGATCTGCCGTCGAGATTCTGCTGGTACTTATAGTGCAGTAGAAGGTCCAAGTCCACCGGCTAAATCTACAAACACAGTATCACCTGCTCCACCAGCTGCAGCATCCGCTTCAATTGTACCAGCATCTCAACCAGTTACTCGTTCGTTTGCTCCGGAACTGGCCAGTTCCCAAGCTGCCTTCACACCTAACACTACTTCTGAAGCACTGCTGACACAACAGGACTTGGCAAGATCAGATGAACCTCATGAGCATCAACACCAAGACGGTACCTGACCGAGTCAAGTTGCAGTTGCATGCTCCTTTATATGTACTCTCACAGTTTGATGTACACTAACACTTTCCATATTCGTTGTTGAACTAGCACCACGGCGCAAGCGGAAACAGACATCAGGGATAATGCTTGACAGATTAACAAAATCTAAAGGAGGAAGAATGGAGATCCATTTTGAGGCAGGTTTAAAAAGGCCACGTGATGCTACAGAGTCAGCCAAGTTAGTATCAGAGGCAGCCGTTGCCGTTAGGTGTCATGCACGTATCCTCCCAACGTGGATCCAGTACAGGAATGAGAAAGACAATACCCAGTTTAACACCTTCCTTGACCATTTATCCGTAAGTAATGTTATTCATCGCAATTAGTAATATTGTCTTGCTCTGTCCCATACTTTCTAGCTTCCTCCTAATAAGACTCACATTCTTTTTTCAACAGATGAGGTTCAAGTTGGATCCGAAAGATGATGCAACTAAACAAGCATGCACTCATGTTTTTCAGTCTGCTCTGCGACAGTATCGGTACCACCTTAGAAAATCTCACTTTGAAGGCAAGGCTAACAATGAAATCGCCCAAACATCTCCAGTGGAATATATTACAGATGAAGACTGGACAGCCCTCGTTAAACACTGGTCTGATCCAAAGTATCAGGTAGGCTATATGTATTTGATCAGACCACATATTGAACTTGTATTTATGTATGTGCCTTACAAGTGTATCTTGTTCTAGGCTAACTGTTTGAAGAACAAAACCAACCGTTCTAAAGTGAAATTCCAACAGACAACAGGATCTCGTAGCTATATTGCACACTGCGAGGCTCTTGTAAATAGCTGCTACTTCCTTCTTTTTTGTGTGCCATATTATCGTATCTATATTGACTTGTTCCAAATACAGAGGAAAGCCCGTGCGGACCAAAAAGAACCTGAACCGAATGCAGTGCAAATCTTCAAGGATTGCCACACCAGCAAGATGAAGGGCATGAGCACACCAGTTCAAGCCGCTGTTGTAAGTCCTTACTCCTCCTGCCTTGAACTGATTGGTACTGCGATGTGTTCATTTAACTACTTGGTTTGCAGCCAATGTCAGTTACTCTGTTCACTTTTATACACAGTTGTCTTAACGTATCATTTCACCTTACATGGTTTAAAAGAGATGAAGGATATTCTTTTGGTCTTGATCTGTAATCTAGTTGTTATGTTCACGTGCGCACACAATGATAAAATAGCCTGTTTGTTTTATATCTGTTTGCCCATGATATGAATGATGTCATACTATGTTCATCCTACTTTAAACCATGTCTCTTTATCCTTAGATGTCAACGAATGTGAGGAAATAGACAATACAGTAGGCATGCTACATGGACATATGTTCCGAAAGTGATTTTATTATGTAGTTGGCACTACAATACATGCTAATGTATTACAGTAGTTCACCAAAATAAGTTATGTATAAACGTTTAACCTACTTTGTTTGTTTTTGTCTCATTAGTAAATTATCTGGTACACTAATCTACAAGTTCAAACTTTCAGGAAGCTATGGAACAAATGATTGAACAGCCACAACCACCTGAAGGTGACGAGGCTACGACAGGCACAATGTCACCTCTTGCTGCAGTGCGTCAGTATCTCTCCACTAACAGTGCAAAAAGCACCTTCCTGCGTAATTCTGGGTTGGTTGTCAAGGTAACCTCGTCCAAATCGCCTTCTGAACAAAATCTTCCTGCTAGACAGAGTGATATATCTGTGCTCCAGACACAAGTCCAATCCCTAATGGACGTTGTTTCGGAAACAAGAATAGTGGTTGAGAAATGTCGTCAAGATATGAATGGTTTTGAAACCAGACTATCAGACATTCGCTTCGTTGTTCAAGAGCAATGGCGGAAAAAAGGTGGAGATCGTGCTGCTCCATCAGATTCTACAGCCTGAAACATTAGCACTCAGGTCAAATGATCTGTGCTTCTATACATCTGATGGTGCTTTTATCTGGAAGGACTGTAAACTTTATGCCAACAGGCCTTTTGTTGTATGGTTGGAATTTATTTTGTTGTGATACAACATTTATGATGCTGCCACAGGCTGCAGTAATTACGACGCTATTTTTGTATAGTGTAGGTTTATCTTAGTAATGTATTCGGCCGAAAGCTTCGTAGGAGCCCAACATGCCAACATTCGTCGGGCCCATTCCAATTGGGCTAAAAACGATTACGGGCCGAAATTGGCATGTAGCCCACTAAAAATATCTGGGCCTAAATCAGCATAAGCTTTCATATTTTTCTGGTAAGCCTGTGCCCATAGTCGGCCTTTAGCAGGCCTAAACATAATTTGGGCCCTCAGTAAAATTAGGCCTTTTAGAGGTGTAAAAATCTTGAGCCCATAAAGAACATGGGCCTTTAATATACTGAAAGTGAGATTGGGCCATGATTGTGCCAAATAACCCACTGGACTTAGGAGGCCGAGATGGTGGCCAATTTACGATGCGGATCTGGGACGGGCCGAAATTCGGATGGGCCGTAAATGCGCCGACCTAATACACGAGCCTTTAACGGGCCGGAACTTCGGTCGGGCTAGATTATCGCCATTTTTTATGGGCTGTTAATGGGCCCTATATGACGTTGGGCCGCATATGGCCCATGGTTTACGTCCGGCGTTAACAGGCCGGAAATGACAACATGCCAAAAGTGGCCCAAATCTATAGTGGGCCTCTAACAGGCCGAATGTCATACATGGCCGAATATGACCGAAATCCTTTACGGTCATTTATGGGCCGAAAGTTTTGATGGCCTGTAAATGGGCCCAAATGAAGCCGGACCTTTTACAGGCCGAAATACACCGGGCCGTAATTCGGCCCAATTACTTAGCGGACAGTTAACGGCCTAGAAGTGACCATGGGCTACATTGATGACAAGTTTAGGGCAGGCCGTTGACGGGCCGATTTGACAGATAATGTTGGGCCTTTAGCTGGGCCGGCCCATTATGGCTGCAGAATCTTGTGGGCCTTTAGCTGGGCCGACCCATTGTGGTCCGCAAAATCTTGTGGGCCTTTAGCTGGGCCTGCCCATTATGGTCTGCAAATTCGTGTGGGCCTTTAGCTGGGCAGGCCCATTATGGTCCGCTAAATTTGTGGGTCTTTATCTGGGCTGGCCCATTATGGCCCGCTAAATCTTATGGGCCTTTGGTTGGGCCGGCCCATTTAAACTTTGTGGGCCACTTTTGGGCCGGTTCACGTGTCAACATATCATAGGTCATATCTACCATTGGATGAGTGACACCTGTGCCAACGCGGAGCTGACGCGTGGATCCGTCATCCAATGAGAATTTTACACGTGGAAAATCGGCATTGGTCGTGGCTGTTAACGGGTTATCGGATCCAAAATCCGACCCGATAGCTTAACAGCGTTCCGTTACGGTGGATGCCATGTGTCCGTCACCCTTAACGAAAGCACTTCTATGACGCGCGATTTATCGTCATGGAAGTGGGCACTTCCGTGATGATAATTTTGGTAATGTCATGGAATACTTCTACGACAGCACAGGTATGACTATCTTGATTCTATCATAAATTTGTCATGGATGTACATGCATGACAGAAAACGCGACCTACTGCGACAAACACGTATCATCACGGAAGTGTATTTTTTTGTAGTGTATCTTGGATACAGGTTTAGATGGTTGCTTTATCAAGCTGTCTACTGGGCAACAGATACTTGCTGCCATTGGTAGGGATGGGAATAACAACATATTCCCTATTACAATTGGTAGTGTTGATAAGGAGGACAAGGATAGTTGGACTTGGTTTCTTAGCCAATTAAGAGCTTGCATTGGAGAGGAGAACAAGTGGGGCACATACATAGTCATCTCTGATAAACAAAAGGTATATTTTTTATTTTACAATTGAAGGAGCAAGTTGTAGAAATAAAAATGTGTATTATGCATGGAAGGAGCAATTTATACCAATAATAATCTCTATTATTACTTAAACAGGGTTTGTTGAATGCAATTCAAGCTATGTTCCCACACTCACCTCAAAAATATTGTCTTAGACATGTCTATGCAAATTTCCAGTCAGCTGGCTTCAGGAGTGAGGAGTGGACGAAGCATATTCATACACCAAGAATTGTTTTGAGGTTGCAATGAATGAACTCAAGTAGGAGGATGAAGATGGTTGGAAGTGGCTTTCTAATATCCCTAAAGAGACTTGGGCAAGGCATGTTATGGATCACACATGCAAGACAGACCTAGTAGTCAACAATCTTAGTGAAGTATTTAACAAGATGATACTAGATGTGAGGAACAAGCCAATCAGGAGTTGTGTAGATGGATTCAGAACTAAGTTGATGGTTAAGTACCAAGTAGTTAGAGAGAAGACAGAGAAGAGTAGGTGGGAGATAACACCCATTTATATGGAGAAGTTGGAAGAGTCAAAGAAGTACTCTAGGCATTACACTACATACATGGCAGGTCCTAGTATTTGGCAAGTCACTAGTGGGGAGTCTGCCTACTATGTGAACCTTGAGAAGTGGATCTGTGACTGCGAGAAATGGGACACATGTGGTTGGCCATGTAGCCATGCAGTTTCTACCATTACAAGAGTGAAGGGACAACCAGAAGACTATGTGCATGAGTTCTTCAAAAAGTCATTGTATAAGGAAACATACAAGCACATCATCTACCATGCACCAGGGCCTGACTATTGGCCTAGGACACCAACTACAAACGTAGATCCACCGGTGATCAAGGAGAAGAAGGGCAGGAAGCAAAAAGCTAGGAGGAAGGGACAATTTGAGGTCCCAACAAAGAAGGATACATCAAGGTGGCAACTATCACCTGCAGCAACTTCAACATGCAGAAACATAGGTACACCTACTTCCCTCAGCCCCTGAAGCCTCATCTTCAGGCAAGAAAGAACAAGCAGAAGGTATGGAATATGCACATTTCTAGAATTTTCTCTTGTACTTAACATTACCAAGTTTTCATTTTTTAATCATCTGATGGCTTTATCCTAACTGTTGGGCTATGATGTTTGCTATATTAGACAACAATAACTCACTACCATGAAGCTCGGGGAAGCTATTCAGCTATTGCATCACCTGGTGCATCTACAAGGGAAACTGTTCCTACTACTACTCCAGCCCAGCCTGCAGCCAGTGCACCACCTGGTGTATCTGCCAGGGGAAGAAGAACAACTATTCCTTCTACTGGTCCTACCCAGCCTGTTGCTTCTACAAGACCAAGAAGAACAATTGCTCCTTCTAGAAGGGCAAGCAGAACAAGTGATGCTTCTACTACTACTTCCCAGGCTGCCACAAGACCTTCAGGTTCAAGCAATGCACCCAGCAGGAGAGGTAGAAGGCCATGCATGGCACCTAGGGCTGCAACTACAACAGAGGGAGCAACAGTAGGGTCCAAAAGGAAGAGGTTCCATAGCACAAGGATGAGGGGTTACTTTTATGTCGGTGGCAACTAGTGAAATGCACAATTTGGCTGTTGTCTTTTGAACTACTTGCCTTAAGTATTTCTAAGTTTGAGAAACAATGCCTGAGAACTGGTATGTGTAATAAGTACTTGATAACTCACAAGTATAGGGTATCGTTTGTAGCCTTTTTCGATAAATAAGAGTGCCGAACCCAACGAGGAGCTAAAGGTAGAACAAATATTCCTTCAAGTTCTATCTACCACCGATACAACTCTACGCACACTTGATGTTTGCTTTACCTAAAACAAGTATGAAACTATTTTGCAAGAATAATACTACGAGTACTTTGTGAGAATAAAGCTATGAATAAATTGCGAGATAATAAAAGTAGATAGCTTTTGTTAACAAGAAAGTCATTTGTCCCTAGGCAATTGATAACTAGACCTGTAATCATTTTGCAATTTTACATGATGCAGAGGCATGAGCTAACATACTTTCCCTACTTGGATCATATGCACTTAAGATTGGACTCTAGTAAGCATCCACAACTACCAAAGATCATTAAGGTCATAAAACCCAACCATAGCATTAAGTATCAAGTCCTCTTTACTCCCATACGCAATAACCCACTTATCTGTGTTCAGGCTTCTGTCACTCGGGCAACCGACAATAAGAAAATTATGAACGTATTGCAACACCCTACTGAGCGGACCCCTCACGTTTGCGGGAGATGGTGGGCACCATAGGAAAGCACCATAATAAAATATAAACTCAAACCAACCACGATCATCAATTAGCCCATAGGACAAAACAAATCTAGTCAAACATAATAGGACAACCACATATCATTGGGAAATAATATAGAGTGTTGAGAACCATGTTTAAGTAGAGATTACAGCAGGGAGAAGGGGTGTTACACCGCTGCAAAGAGGGGGAGAAAGTTGGTGTTGATGGTAGCAAGATTGTTGATGTAGATCGCCATCACGATCCTTGCCCCGGCGGCGTTCCGGCGCCACCGGGAGAGAGGGGGAGAGAGCCCCCCTCCTTCTTCTTACTTGGACTCCCCCCTAGATGGTAGGATAGTTCCCCCTATGTTCCATGGCCTCCATGGCGGCAGAGGGGTGGGAGCCCCTCCGATATTGGATCTATCCCTCTGTTCTCTTCTGTTTCGTATTCCTACTTTCTGGCCCTTCACCGTTTCTTAAGTTCCCGGAGATCCGTAACTCCGATTGCGCTGAAAATTTTACACGGTTTTTTCCCATAAATTATCTTTCTTGCGACAGAAGAAGGGCCCCAACTGATTTACGAGGTGGGCACAAGAGACCTGGGTGCGCCAGGGGGTGCCCAGCGCGACCTGGTGGGTTGGGGAGGCTGTGGGCCTCCATTTGCGTTGATTCCACCTCCCACAAATCACATACATTCCAAAATAATTCTCCGTAAATTTTTATCGTGTTTGGACTTCATTTGATATGAATATTCTATGAAACAAAAAACATGCAACAAACCTGAACTGGCACTGGCCACTGGATCAATATGTTAGTCCAATAAATCATATAATATGTTGCCAAAAATATGTGAAAGTTGTATAATATTGGCATGAAACAATCAAATATTATAGGATATGACGGAGACGTATCAACATCACCGAGCTTAATTCCTGCTCATCCTTGAGTAGGTAAATGATAAAAAAGATAAATTTTGATGTTGAATGCTACCTAGCATATTCTTGATCATATATCTAATCATGACATCAATATTAAGACACGAGTGATTCAAAGCAATAGTCTATAATTTGACATAAAGATTAATACTGTCGGATGTTGGTTTCCGGCAGACCCTTAAGGTTTGAACTCTGGGGTGTGCGCGAAGATCTTCCCCCTACCACTCCGCGTCTGATCACCTCGTGAGAATCTAAGCTAAACGATGAACAGCACGAGGGACACAAGATTTATACTGGTTCGGGCCACCGTTGTGGTGTAATACCCTACTCCAGTGTGTGGTGTGGTGGATTGCCTCAGGGGCGGATGATGAACAGTACAAGGGAAGAACAGCCTCGCGAGAGGTGTTCTTGAGCAGGTTCGATGAGCTACTTGGGTGAGTTCGATCGCCTATGGATCTGATGAGAACTCGATGCCCTCTACTGTGGTGGCTAGCCCTATTTATAGAGGCCCTCGTCCTCTTCCCAAATATTGAGCGGGAAGGGAGCCAACAGTGGCCATTTTGAAGGGGAACATCTAGTACAAGTTATCCTGACTAAAGTTGGTCTTCGGCTGCCAAAGGCACTGGCTATGACGCCGTCTTGGGCTCCACGGTGACCTCCATCCTGCCGCTCTGCTGGTCTTGGTCTTGTTGCACTGAAATGGTAACCTTTGCCTGATGCCTCGGTACTCCATGCCTGTGCTTGCCCCCTTTGCACCAAAGAGGAAACAAGGATGCTGCGCTGGCCGGCGCCCGCCTGGCACCTGCCTTGTCTCGATTGTCACGGCTTGCGTCACGAGCACCTCGCGAGGTATCCTGCCTTGATCACTCCGCCTCATCGCGAGCCTGCCTGGCGAGGCCGCTCCTGAGGAAGTCTTGTGTCGTCCACCCCGCGAGGCTTGGCCCCTCCGAGGGTCTTGAGTCTTGAGTTGATGAATATGGGCCGTACTGGGCCACCACTCAAGCCACGCCGCAGGCCATAGGCAGGCAAGTCCGGTGACCCCTGTTCCCAGAACACCGATAGTAGCCCCCGGGCCCAACGAGCGCTCGGACTTGTGTTAGAAGAGAAGCGAAGGGGCAAGTGCGGAGCACCGTGGGCCCCATCCGCCTGCGGCCTTGGGCGCCGCATGGCGGTTGATTGGACGTGGGCGCCTCCGCTTCCCCATGCTGCCTCGGCAACTGCTCGACTTGACAAGTCCCTGCATGCAGAAATGAGTCACGATTACCTGCGATCGTGGAGGCCGACGGTTGGCCTCCTCTGGACTATAAGTACGGATGGGCGAGAGCCCCTGCAGCCCATCTCTTTCTGCTTCACTCTTTCTCCCTCTCCCTTGCTCCACTTCATGCCAATGGCGCCGATCCGCCGGTTCTCAGCAGAACAGAAAGGGAAGGCCCCCCGAGAGGGTCCCGACCCGCTTCCACCGAAGAAATGGCTGGTCCCCGGTCGCCGCGACGTGGTCGCATGGCAGGAGACGTCGAGGCCTTGATACGAGCGGCCACTACTTGGGTTTCGGTTGCCCTTGTACGCCCGGGCTGATGACCCTCGAGAAGGAGACACAGAACGACACCGCCTGCGCCGTAGGCAACACCAACGAGTCACGACAGTGCGCCTCGTCGCCCCTGGGGTCCATGCCGAGGGCTCTTCTCGCGAGCTTGTGCTTCATGCCGCCATGCCTCCAAGCTCTTGGATTCGCCTTCCTCCCTCCTTCGCCTTCGAGATACCGCCGAGGGGGCCTCTTGAGCTCCGTATGCAACACGCTGACTGCAGTACCCTTGCGACCGGAGTGGAGGTCGAGGTTGTCGCTCCGGGCAAGGTCTACATGACTCGGGGCTGGGGCGAGATTGCCCGGGTCTGCCAGACAGGGGGTGCCCTCGTAATTCATCTTGAATATGATGGCGCCTCCTTGTTGTTATTCAAGGTCTTCGATGCGGAAGGACGCCGACTGGAGTGCTGCCCCAAGGAAGGAGGCCAGGGCGTCGAAGTAGCAAGGGCCAGACCTACCAACCGCTTCCCCAGAAGCTCCCCTGGCAGCAGCGGAGAAGACGGAGGGTCCAGCGACTCTCCCGAGCTTCTCATGACCCCGGAGACGAGTGACGACAGCTACGAGCCCCCGAGCTCGCGTCGCGCTCGTAGCAGGGCAGCTGCATCGGGCCGCCGACGCCTCTGATCTGGATGGGGTTGGCGCCGGCGCTTGGCGGCCCACTGTTGATGATGGCGTCTCCTATGGAGGCGCGCGTATAGCGTTCCTTAAGATCGGCACCTTTTGTTCCCTGCGAGGAATCAAAGAAACACCCCGCGGGGGTATGTAAAGCGTCTGCCATGTCTTTGGTGAACATTATCCTTCTATGGAGCGATGCAAGATGCTTGTCCTTTCTCGGCTCCGCTCCCCCTTTCTATCCTCACGAGGGCTTGATGCTCTACGCTAACAGGTCCCGGTCCCCAGGCAGGCTTCAGCCGTCGCTGGTATGCCAGGTCGCGATGCCGTGCTCAAAGCCAGGAGGTGAGCGGCTCAAGGTCCAGTAAGAGCCCCCGAGGCGCGATGCTCAGGAGGTCCCCTTTAGCGCTCAAGCAGCCTCCGCCTGGTAAGAAAGGAAGGCAACGTCGCCGTGACAGAGCCTCACTAGGCGAGAGTTTAGCGCTGCGTCGATTTAGGTTTCCAGGGGTGTGACTTATCTCGTGAGCTTGGAGTTGTTCTTTGATGATGTGCCGGGCCTGCGCGCCGACAGCTGGGGTGTCGCTGGGCCAGGCCCTCATGAGCTTCTCCCCTCTTCCCCACACTTTCCTTTATGCTCTACGTCCTCAGGTCCCGGCCCTTGAGCGAGCTCAGCCTCCACTGGTATGACAGGTCGCGATGCTGTGGGTCAAGGCCAGGGGGTGAGTGCTGGAGAGCCAGTAAGAGCCCCTGAGTCGCGATGCTCAGGCGCCCCCCCTTTTAATGCACGAGCGGATCACACGGGAGAGAGAGAGAGAGAGAGAGAGAGAGAGAGAGAGAGAGGGCTCATGACGCCCCCACGCCATTCCTTAGGTGGATCCTGTACACCAACACGAGGGAAACAAGGACTGCCATTATGGTTGCCAGCCGTCCATTGGTTGCTCCGAGGGAGTGATTGTGGCACTAAGGGCCTGCTGAGGTGGCGTCTTGCGGGGCTGCCGCGACCAGAGCTCGACCACTCAGATTTATCGACGTTGCAGGGAAGGATCCATGCGCAAGCTCCGTGCCAGAGCGAACGGCTCCAAAGGTAGGTGTCAATCGAGCAGGCGATTATCTCAAGCAGGTTAAGCACGAAGAAGAAAATCAATTTAGATAGATGCGGAGAAGGGTACACGCCGCTGGGTCAGGCCCAAGCAGCTTGGGGATGATGCAGCCCGAGGGGCGCCCCCAACAAGGTGAGCTGAAGACATAAGCAAAACTGAAACATGCCACAGGGACAGAACCATGCGGCTTGGGAATGATGCAGCCCTCAGGGCGCTCCTAGCTGAAATGAAACTTGAGAGAAGTCACCTGATACCATTGCAGGCGAGTGTCGGAGTAGCTGACGGTGCGTGGTGAAGAAGCCAATCCTCATGAGCCTCCAGAACTCCAAGCCTCGGGAGGCTCGGGAGGTCCGGGCGGCTCGGCGAGGTCCATCTCCATTTCCTCTAGGAGTGCGCGGTGCTTGGCCACCTGAGCTTCCAGAATGCTCCTCATTAGGCGCTAGTGAGCAGCAGCCGTGTTCGGCAAACCGAAGGGCATGCGAACGTAGTTGTGCGGTGGACCCTTGAAACACCCCACGCATGAAGGCCAGAAGCACTCCTGAGACGCGACTCGATTGAGCCCTGGGTAGTCAATGTAGACGCGCAACCCGCCATCCTCGCCTGAATGGGGAGCTACGTGGGACAGGCGGCAGTTGTCGCGCATGACTCTCGATTCCTGCAACTCCTGAGCAACCTTGGTGATGAACTCCTGAGGGTTGGTCCCTCCTTGTCTTATGCTTTCCTGAGGGAAACGTGCCGCAAAGCACGCCTCAAAAGTGGTGCCTGAGCGCCTCCCTCATGATCTTGGCAAAGTCAGTGGCTCCCCAGGAGAGAGCCCCCAAGCCTTGCCCGAGGAGGGCGCCGGGCGTGCCTTCCTATGCAGCGGAGGGTGGCGCCCCCTGTATGGGCGCAGATCCTGATGTGGCGCCTCCGGAGGTGCCTGCCTCCTGAGGCCTTGAGCCAGGTAATGTCTTCTTCTTCTTGGGAGCTACTTCAGGAAGGTTTCCACTCTTGCTGTCTGGGTCCTCGATTGACGTTGCTTGGAAGGCGCGCTCAAGAGAGCACACCGCATCCTTCTCTTCAAATGGGACCGTGATGACTCCACCACTTCCTGGCATCTTCAGGACGTTGTAGCCATGGTGAATCACTGCCATAAACTTGGCCAGAGCGGGATATCCGAGGATGGCATTGTATGGCAGGCGAATGTGGGCGACGCCGAAGTCAATGAGCTCGGTACGGTAGTTCTTGTGCTGCCCAAAGGTGACAGGGAGGCGGACCTGCCCTATCGGGATAGTGGAACCATCAGTGACTCCTGAGAAAGGCTTTGTTGGTTGAAGCTGATCGTATGGCACTTGGAGATTGTTGAACGTCTCGACGGATAGGACGTTGAGCCCTGCTCCGCCATCAATGAGGGTCCTAGTAACTTGCAAATTGCTGATGACTGGGGAACAGAGCATCGGGAGGACACCGGCCGTGGCTGCGCACTTGAGCTGATCCGCTGAGCTGAATGTGATGGCGCACGCTGACCACTTGAGGGGGCACGTGGCCTCAAGCTTGGGGAGGACTACATTCACCTCGCGAGCAAACTGCTTGGAGATGTGCTAAGAGGCTGGGGCCTGCGCACCGCCCAAAATGCAAGCGATTGCGCGTGGCTCCTGGAAGCCCCCAGCCCCCTCGTCTTGATGATGCTCGTCATTCCTTCTCGGCGGTGGTGGCAGAGGAGGAAGTCCTGCGTTGCCTTGGGGGCGATCCTCACAAGGCTGATCCCTCCAAGCCCCCTCGCAAGACTGGTCCTGCCAGCGGTCCTCGCGAGGCCGGTCACGCCACCCTTGGCGAGGGCCTCGGTCATCCCATCGTCCTCCACCTCTTCCTCCGCCTGGGCCATAGCCCTGATCGTTGCGCTTGGGGCATCGACCGACACGGCCTTCTCGCATGGCCCTGAGCTCTTGGCATTTGTTAGTGTTGCGGGTGTGGAGATCGTGGAACACACAGTACTGGCTACCTTTGGACGACTCTGGCTGGTCCCTGCCGCGCTTCATGTCCGACTCTGTTGTGAGTACCACTGCTCCCTTGCGCTTCACATCCTTGGCCTTGGCCTTCTTCTCTTCTGGTTCTGCTGCTGGGAGCTCGAGAAGGGAGATGTGTCCCTCCTCAGCCCTTGCGCACTTGGTCGCCAGGTTGAACAACTCCAGAGACATGCACAGATCTTCGTGGATTGCCGCCACCTCCTTCATCTTGACGTCGCGGACGCCGTCAGAGAATGCCGAGATGATGGCCTCCTCGGTCACCTTGGGAATCTTGAGGCGAGCATCGTTGAAGCGCTGGATGTACTTCTGCAAGGTCTCTCCGGGTTGCTGCTTGATGCGGCGCAAGTCACCGACGGCCGGCGGACGGTCGCGAGTGCCCTAGAAGTTGGCGATGAAGCGAGTGTGCATCTCGTCCCAGGAGGAGATCATGCGAGGAGGCAGGTTCAGAAGCCAGGTGCGGGCATCATCCTTTAGTGCCATAGGAAACCAGTTCGCCATGACCTTTTCGTCCCCGTTGGCGGCTCCGATGCCCAGCTCGTAGAGCTGCAGGAACTCCGTGGGGTTGGCAGTGCCGTCGTAGCGAGGGGGCAGGTCAGGTTTGAACTTGCTCGACTAGGTGACACTGCATAGCTCGGTGGTGAAGGCGCGGTAGCCTGCGGTGGCCACCGGAGCTCTCTGCTGATGCGGGGCTTGCTCCTGGGGATTCCCGCACATCGCTGCCTGGAGCAGCGCGGGGTCCTGACATGCTGGCGCAGGGATGCGGTCATGGCGTGCCAGTGCCGGGAGCACGCGAGCACCTTCTTGGGGACGAGGAATTTCTTGACAGCTCTTTTCTTGTCGTGCAGGCGCTGGACGCGGTGGATCTTGTCCTGGGGCCGCTCGCCTTGGAGCTAGGGCGCCTTCTGGGGGAGGAGGTGGCGGAGGCACCTCCTGGGCTGCACCACGCATGCAGGACGGAGGGTGAGGCAGCGAGAGGGACGGCGCAGGGGAGCCCCTTGCGGCGCTAACAAGCTCAGTGATGCGAGCAAGCCACTCCTTGTAGAGGTCATCGACGGGATGGTAGTGCAGGAGCTCACGTGCCAGGAGCAATGCGGCGTGTGCGTCCGTGGGGGCGCGACGGGCGTGGGACGACGAACCGGCTGGAGTCACCGACGGCGGCCTTCCGCCGCACCGAAGGATGCAGCAACGAGGCCTGCTGCTCGTTCCCTGCCGGGCCGGTGGCGGCGTTGGCGGCAGGTGACGGGGAACGACAGGGACACCCGCCGACGGGAGCTGTCTGGGCGATGCGGGCGGCGAGAGCAGCCCGACGCTCGGCGCGAGCCCGGCGAGCGTCAGCCATGGACACGACGGGCGATCGAACGCGGAACAGCGGAGAAAGATTCTGTCGCAACCCTACCTGGTGCGCCAAATGTTGGATGTTGGGTTCTGGCAGACCCTTAAGGTTCGAACTCTGGGGTGCGCATGAAGATCTTCCCCCTACCACTCTGTGTCTGATCACCTCGTGAGAATCTAAGCTAAACGATGAACAACATGAGGGACACAAGATTTATACTGGTTCGGGCTACCGTTGTGGTGTAATACCCTACTCTAGTGTCTGGTGTGGTGGATTGCCTGAGGGGCGGATGATGAACAGTATAAAGGAAGAACAGCCTCGCGGGAGGTGTTCTTGAGCTGGTTCGATGAGCTACTTGGGTGAGTTCGATCGCCTCCGGATCTGATGAGAACTCGATGCCCTCTACTGTGGTGGCTAGCCCTATTTATAGAGGCCCTAGTCCTCTTCCCAAATATTGAGCGGGAAGGGAGCCAACAACAACCATTTTGAAGGAGAACATCTAGTACAAGTTATCCTGACTAAAGTTGGTCTTCGGCTGCCAAAGGCACTGGCGATGACGCTGTCTTGGACTCCATGGTGACCTCCATCCTGCCACACTGCTGGTCTTGGTTTCATTGCACTGAAATGGTAACCTTTGCCCAATACCTCGGTACTCCACGCCTGTGCTTGCCCCCTTTGCACCAAAGAGGAAACAAGGACGCTGCACGGGCCGGCGCCCGCCTGGCACCCGCTTGGTCTCGATCGTCACGGCTGCCTGGCGAGCCTTCCTGGCGAGGCCGCTCCTGAGGAAGTCTTGTGTCGTCCGCCCCGCGAGGCTTGGCCCCTCGCGAGGGTCTTGAGTCTTGCGTTGATGAAGATGGGTTGTACTGGGCCACCACTCGAGCCCCGCCGCATGCCGAAGGCAGGCAAGTCTGGGGACCCCCATTCCTAGAACACCGACAAATACTCAAGCATCCCAACAAACAATCATGTCTTTCAAAATATCAATGCTAAATAAAGATATCCCTACAAAATCATATGGTCTTGTCATGCTTTGCCTTCTTAACACAAAGTCTTCATCATGCACAACCCCGATGACAAGCCGAGCAATTGTTCATACATTTTAACGCGCTTCAGCTTTTTCAACCCTCACACAATACATGAGCGCGAGCCATGGATATAGCACTATGGTGGAATAGAGTATGATGATAGGGGTAAATATTGAGAAGACAGAAAATTAAGAAAGTCTCACATCGACGTGGCTAACCAACAAGCTATGGAAATGCCCATCAATTGATATCAATGCGAGGAGTAGGGATTGCCATGAAACGAATGCACTAAGAGCTATAAGTGTATGAAAGCTCAATATGAAAACTAAAATGGGTGTGCATCAAACTCTATAATGAAAAATCCCCACTAGTATATGAAAGTGAAAACATAGGAGACTCTCTATATGAAAAACATGGTGCTACTTTGGAAGGACAAGTGTCGAACTAGCATGCCCCTACTTGTCGGTGTACAAAAGTAGGGGCTCTCTTTTGTACCCCTTTACCTATGCACGGGCAGTCAGAGCCGCGTCTGTGGCCACACTTAGCAGGGCATAGGAGGGAAGCCAAAGGCGCAAGTCAATCAAAGCAGCGCCAAAACCAGAGACATGAAATGCAAGAGGGCGAGGCAGACTCCCCCGGCAAGACCCTTGTTGGGGCAGCCTCTGCAGCCCCGACAAGAGCCTTGCCGGGGCAGCTTGCCCAACGCCAGCGGAGCGCACCACCCATGAACCCAAGGGTTCCAATGCCATCAACCACATTGGAAAAGGCTCGGGAGGCACCTCCATGGTGGCATGCAGATCTTCATAAAGATCATAAGCATGCAAGATCAGATGAGGATGAGAAGACGACGATCCTCGGCTAGATCCTCGCCGAGGAAATCCACGAGACCTCCGGCAAGATCCTTGCCGGGGACGACCGTGATGCCCCAGCAAGACCCTTGCTGAGGACATCAGCAAGGCCGCGGCCATGCCGCACCTGCCAATACTCCACCTCCATTCTCATGTAGCTGCCCACCCAGCCAGCTAGGCTAGCACCTGCATGGCGACGTGCGACCTCTAGACCAGTTCAGCAAGCATCTGCATGGTGGCATGCAGATCTTCATGAAGACACTACCACCGCACGAGCTCAGTAGCCTGCCAGCCTACATGGCTCCGCATGCCTCGTTGGCCAGGACGCATGTCGAAGCAAGGCGAGGCGGCGACGGACTGTACGAGCCTCGTTACAGTCCCCAAAAAAGCAAGAGGACACCTAAGGGGTGCATTTAATGTGTTTTGTCCCGTAATGACATGCAATAAGCTCAGCCACTGTACGCCTTTCCACCTCCTGTGTGCCACTATGGCGTCCCCTTTTTCTATAAAAGGAGGCCCGAGGCATACAGGAGAGGGATTCGGCTCTTTTGAACAAGTCGTGTATCGTGGCTAGCTCAAGAACACATGAACACTCAAATATACACCAAACCAGGACTAGGGTATTACGCATCCTCGCAGCCCGAACCTGGGTAAACGATCTTTGTACTGGCTCCTAGACCCGCTCTTTCCACAACCCCGCGCCCGCCGACCGTAGTAGGGATTCCGGTGATCCCATAGGTGTTGTTCCCACCAACATCTTTGGCGTGCCAGGTAGGGGGCACAGTTGTGAAAATCCGGTCTAGTAGCTGGTCTAGCAGTTCTTTGTCTGCATGGCTCCCAAGAGGAAGATGATGACGGCGATCAGTTCATCCGGAGACAGACTACCTGTACCAATGCGGGCAAGTAGCGGGGCGGTCGTGGACAGAACCCGAGGCGCGGCCCGCGAACACCCGCATTGCTCTGGCAGTCAAAGCCTGGCAAGCATCGTCGTTCATGCGCAAGACGGCGGGCCGCATGCCGCCCAATCCAAAGATGGAGCCAGGCCCCCCGCAGGCGGCGCGGGGCCCTCCAGGGGCGGTGCTGTGCCACCTACCGGCAGTGCGGCGACCTCCAAGACACCTATGCCGGCGCCCATGATGCGCTCTTCCCAAGTTGTGGGCGATGAGCAGTGTCACCACGCTGGTGACCCCCGGGTGCCGCCATGGGAAGAGTCCTGCGCATCCCTTGCGGGACAAAGGAGGCCAGCATGCACGCAGAGGTGCTAGCGAAAATGGCGTACAGCCGCAAGGTCGTGATAGAGCTCCTTCTAACGTGGTTAGAAGTTGGAGTACGTCACGGTCCATGCAGCTTTCGCCGCCGCCCATGCCAGCAGAAACTTTGGCATGCGCGCAGCTGCTCCTCGACTTTCCTCGTATTGCGAAGAAGCTCGACGAGTGGAGAGCCACCGTCCGAAGCCTTGTCGGCATCGCCAAAAAAGATGAGCCGTGACCAGCGGGGACCGTAGGCCGACGCTCCGTCGAGCCACCGCATGCCAGTGGTGGAAGGGCCGGAGGTGATGCAGCCACAGTGCACTCTCCTCCCCCACGCTAGTTACCGGGGGTGTCAATAGTAGCGTAAGTATTTCCCTCAGTTTTTGAGAACCAAGGTATCAATCCAGTAGGACGCTCCTCAAAAGTCCCACGCACCTACACATACAAACAAATAACTCGCAACCAACGCAATAAAGGGGTTGTCAATCCATTCATGGCCACTTGCGAAAGTGAGATCTGATAGAGATAGTATGATAAGATAAATATATTTTTGGTGTTTGATAATATAGATTGGAAAAGTAATGATGCAAAATAAAAGTAGATTGAAAGCTTATATGATAAAGGATAGACCCGAGGGCCATAGGTTTCACTAGTGGCTTCTCTCAAGATAGCATTAGTATTACGGTGGGTGAACAAATTACTGTTGAGCAATTGATAGAAAAGTGAATAATTATGAGATTATGTAGGCATGATCATGTATATACGCATCACGTCCGTGACAAGTAGACCAACTCCTGCCTGCATCTACTACTATTACTCCACACATCGACCGCTATCCAGCATGCATCTAGAGTATTAAGTTCATAAGAACAGAGTAATGCATTAAGAAAGATGACATGATGTAGAGGGATAAACTCATGCAATATCATATAAACCCCATCTTTTTATCCTCGATGGCAACAATACAATACGTGCCTTGCTGCCCCTGCTGTCACTGGGAAAGGACACCGCAAGATTGAACACATCGCCATTGCAAGAAAGATCAATCAGGTAGGCCAAACCAAACTGATAATTAGAAGAGACTTGCAAAGATAACTTAATCACACATAAAAGAATTCAGAGGAGATTCAAATATTTCTCATAGATAAACTTGATCATAAACCCACAATTCATTGGATCTCGACAAACACACCGCAAAAAGAGTTACATCGAATAGATCTCCAAGAAGATCGATGAGAACATGGTATTGAGATCCAAAAAGAGAGAAGAAGCCATCTAGCTAAGAACTATGGACCTGAAGGTCTATGGTAAACTACTCACAACTTATCTGAGGGGCTATGGTGTTGATGTAGAAGCCCTCCATGGTCGATTCCCCCTCCGGCGGAGCGCCAGCGAAGGCTCCAAGATGGGATCTCGCGGATACAGAAGGTTATAGCGGTGGAAATAGTTTTTCGAGGCTTGTTCTGATGTTCTCGGGGTACGTGGGTATATATAGGAGGAAGAAGTAGGTCGGTGGCCGCCCGAGGGGCCCACGAGATAGGGGCGCACCCTACACCCTCGTGGCCGCCTCGACTGCTTCTTGACTAGCACTCCAAGTCCTCTGGATCACGTTCATTCCAAAAATCACACTCCCGAAGGTTTCATTCTGTTTGGACTCTGTTTGATATTCCTTTTCTTCGGAACAATGAAATAGGCAAAAAAACAGCAATACGGGCTGGGCCTCCGGTTAGTAGGTTAGTCCCAAAAATGATATAAAAGTGTAAAGTAAAGCCCATAAACATCCAAAACGGGTAATATAATAGCATGGAACAATAAAAAATTATAGATATGTTGGAGACGTATCAAGCATCCCCAAGCTTAATTCCTGCTCGTCCTCGAGTAGGTAAATGATAAAAAGAGAATTTTTGATGTGGAATGCTACCTAGCATATTTCTCAATGTAATTTTCTTTATTGTGGCATGAATGTTCAGATCCAAATGATTCAAAATAAAAGTTCATATTTACATAAGAAATAGTAATACTTCAAGCATACTAATCAAAGCAATCATGTCTTCTCAAAATAACATGGCTAAAGAAAGTTATCCCAACAAAATCAAATAGTATAGTTGTTGTTCTATCTTCATCACACAAAGTATTTAATCATGCACAACCCCGATGACAAGCCAAGGAATTGTTTCATACTTTAGTAATCTCAAACTTTTTCAACTTTCACGCAATACATGAGCGTGAGACATGGACATAGCACTATATGTGGAATAGAATGGTGGTTGTGGAGAAGACAGAAAGGGAGAAGATAGTCTCACATCAACTAGGCGTATCAACGGGCTATGGAGATGCCCATTAATAGATATCAATGTGAGTGAGTAGGGATTGCCCTGCAACGGATGCACTAGAGCTATAAATGTATGAAAGCTCAACAAAAGAAACTAAGTGGGTGTGCATCCAACTTGCTTGCTCATGAAGACCTGGGGCATTTTGAGGAAGCCCATCATTAGAATATACAAGCCAAGTTCTATAATGAAAAATTCCCACTAATATATGAAAGTGACAACATAGGAGAGTCTCTATCATGAAGATCATGGTGCTACTTTGAAGCACAAGTGTGGTAAAAAGGATAGTAGCATTGTCCCTTCTCTCTTTTTCTCTCATTTTTATTTTTTTCTTTTTCTCTTTTTTTTCTTTCTTTCTTTTTTCTCTTTTTTGGGCCTTTTCTTTTTTTCTTTTGGCATTTCTTTTTTTCTTTTTTTTATAAAGTCCGAAGTCTCATCCCGACTTGTGGGGGAATCATAGTCTCCATCATCCTTTCCTCACTGGGACAATGCTCTAATAATGAAGATCATCACACTTTTATTTACTTACAACTCAAAGATTACAACTCAATACTTAGAACAAGATATGACTCGAGATGAATGCCTCCGGTGATGTACCGGGATATGCAATGAATCAAGAGAGACATGTATGAAAATTATGAAGGTGGCCTTGCCACAAATATGATGTAAACTACATGATCATGCAAAGAGCAATATGACAATGATGATGTGTGTCATATAAACGGAGCGGTGGAAAGTTGCATGGCAATATATCACGGAATGGCTATGGAAATGCCATAATAGGTAGGTATGGTGGCTGTTTTGAGGAAGGTATATGGTGGGTGTATGGTACCGGAGAAAGTTGCACGGTACAACAGAGGCTACCAATGGTGGAAGGGTGAGAGTGCGTATAATCCATGGACTCAACATTAGTCATAAGAATTCATATACTTATTGCAAAAATCTACAAGTCATCAAAAACAAAGTATTACGCACATGCTCCTAGGGGGATAGATTTGTAGGTAAAGACCATCGCTCGTCCCCGACCGCCACTCACAAGAAAGACGATCAATAAATAAAATTGTGCTCCAACTTCATCACAAAGCGGTTCACCATATGTGCATGCTACGGGAATCACAAACTTCAACACAAGCATCCTTTAAATTCATAATCACCCAACTAGCATGACTTTAATATTACCATCCTAATATCTCAAAACAATTATCAAGCATCAAATTGATCATAGCATCAAATTCACTTTCTATGATAGTTTTTAATATACCCAACTTGGATGCTCATCATTCTAGGAATTTTTTTATAACCATAGCAAATACCATGCTGTTCTAAAAGACTCTCAAAATAATATAAGTGAAGCATGAGCGACTAGCAATTTCTACAAAATTAAGCCAACGTCGTGCTCTAAAAGATATAAGTGAAGCACTAGAGCAAAAACTATCTAGCTCAAAAAATATAAGTGAAGCACATACAATATTCCAATAAATTTCAATCAAGTGGTCTTCTTACCAAAAGGTGTGTACAGAAAAGATGATTGTGGTAAACTAAAAAGCAAAGACTAATATCATACAAGACGCTCCAAGCAAAACACATATCATATGGCGAATAAAAATATAGCTCCAAGTAAAGTTACCAATGAACGAAGACGAAAGAGGGGATGCCTTCCGGGGGCATCCCCAAGCTTAGGCTCTTGCCACTCCTTATTCCATAGTCCATCAAGTCTTTACCAAAACTTGAAAACTTCACAACTCAAAACTCAACAGGAAATCTCATAAGCTCCATTAGTGAAAGAAAGCAAAACCACCACATAAGGTACTATAATAAACTCATTCTTTATTTATATTGGTGTTAAACCTACTGTATTCCAAGTTCTATATGGTTCATACCACTTAATACTAGTCGTAGATGCATCAAAATAAGCAAACAACACACGAAAAACAGAATCTGTCAAAAACAGAACAGTCTATAGCAATCAGTAACCCTCGAATAGTTCGGGAACTCTACAAATCATACCAAAATAGGAAATCCTGGGCAATTTGACTATTGATCTACAGAAAAAAGAATCAACGCAAAGTCACGTTTATGTGAATTAACAAAACTAATTTCGTGCGTGCAAAGTTTCAGTTTTTCAGCAGAATCAAATTAACTATCACCATAGGTTATCCTATAGGTTCTACTTGGCACAAACACTAATTAAAAACATAAAAACACATCTAAACAGAAGGTAGATGCAAAACTTATTACTAAACAAAAACAAAAACAAAAAAACACAAATAAAATTAGGTTGCCTCCCAACTAGCGCTATCGTTTAACGCCCCTAGCTAGGCATAAAAGCGAGGATAGATTTAAGTACTGCCATCTTTGGCACTCAATTCCTCAATAGAGCACTTATAATCTTTAGGGGTTTCTCCCTTTTTAGCAATGATGAAGCCCTTATTCAAGAATTCAAGAAATTCATTTGTAACAAAAGGTTGCTTAATGACAGAGAGACAATTGGGATGAACACTTATTGATTTGAGATCCACATTTCCCTTACTAGAAGATTCACCCTTATTTTTAGGAACATAGATAAATTTGGCAGTTTTGGTAGGAGGATTTGGAGTGTTTTTCACGGAAGAAAATGCCGACCCTAAGTTGGTAATGATATCCTGAAGTTTACCGATTCTCGTAGAATCTAGATCTATTCTTTCATTAACTATAGGTTCTTTCTCTTTAAAAAAATTCAAAGTAACTCCAACCTTAGATCCATATTGGGTAATTTGATTATGAATCGTTTTATCCAAATTTTCAATCAACTAAACAATGTCAACTTTATTTTCAATAATTTCAAGCCTTTGCATCAGATGTTCCAAGGTTAAAACAGTTCCATTAACCAAAAGAGGTTGTGGGCCAAACAAATCTAACATAGCATTATAAGCATCAAACGTATGGCTACTCAAGAAATCCCCTCCGGCAATGGTATCAAGAATACATCTATTCCAAGGAGTAATGCCTACATAAAAATTGCGAAGAAGAACGGAAGAAGAAAGCTTCCTAGTGGATTTATTTTGAGCATTGCAAATTCTATGCCAAGCATCTTTTAAATTTTCTCCCTCCCTTTTCTTAAAATTGAGAATTTCATGTTCGGGAGTAGTAACAAGGATAGGAGGACTAGCCATTAAGACAAGGTAAATGATCTAACACGCGAGCAAACAGAAAAAAGCAAGCGACAAAAGAGAGAGGAGAAGATTGGGAAAGAGAGGGCGAATAAAACGACAAGGGTGAAGTGGGGGAGAGGAAAACGAGAGGCAAATGGCAAATAATGTAAATGCAAGGGAGATGAGTTTGTGATGGGTACTTGGTATGTCTTGACTTGAGCGAAGACCTCCCCGACAACGGCGCCAGAAATCCTTCTTGCTATGTCTTGAGCTTGCGTTGGTTTTCCTTGAAAAGGAAAGGGTTGTAACATCCCAAATTTTCAATTTGGAATGTTATACATTAGATCATTATTGCATATCATATTTTTATTTCATTTTGGTTTGATCCTAGAAATTCTACGCAACTCAACGACCCACGGGGAGAGTTGGGGATTTCGGTATTTTGATATTTGGGTTTTATCAAATTTTGAAAATAGGATCATTTGATTTTAATTATTTTATCTTTGAATATTTCTTATATAAAAATAAGAGAGAGGGAATAAAATGACTTTCCCAAAATAAAGGAATATTGAGGATTTAATAATAAAATCAAATAAGATTTTATTTCGGAGTTTATCGCCATTTTATTTGAATTTAGGAAAAATGCGGGTTTTTCAAAATTGCATTTAGGCCCCAAATAAACGTTCATCTTGTTCGGCTTATTTTTGGCGGACGGGGAAAATTTATTTCGGGATTTTTGGAGTCTGTTTAGTATTTCTTTTATTTGTTTTTCTGTGCGAAATTATTTATAAAAAAACGAACCGACCTACACGGCCGTGTCCTACTAGGACTCCTGGCCCGGCCGGCCCTTGTAAGCCAGGAGGCCGCCCCGCCAGCCCAGCCGCCCGCCCCCGAAACCCTAGCCTCGCCCCCGATCCGCTATCTCCGCCGCCAGCCGCTCGCCCTCGAAACCCTAGCCCCGTCCCCGATCCGTCATCGTCGCTGCCAGCGGCGCCACCGTCGCCGCCGAGTCCCGCCGCCGGAGACCCGCGGCGGAGCCGCCGCCACCCCGTTCCGCCGCCCCGCCGCTGCCCCGTTTTGCCGCCCCGCCGCCGGATCCCCTCGCCGCCGGTGCCGCCGCCCGCCGCTGCCGCCGAGGTAGCCGTCGGAGTATGCCGCAGCCGCCGGCAGTTTTCTTTAGAAAACCGTCTGGTTTTTTTAGAATCGCGGTTTATTTTTTTAATAGATCGGTTTAGGTTTTCTTCCATTTTATTTATTTTGCGGACGTTGGTCCCTATGTTCGTATTTACGAACGGTTTTCGTTGCTTAGCCGCAGCTAGCGAATGTTCGTTCGTTAGCCTGTTCGTCCTTTTTTCTTTTTCTCGGATTTTCCGCGATTAGTTTCGATCTCAATTTTTGATCTGAGTTTCGTTCTAGTATAAGTTTTCGTTTGTTTATCGGAATAAGGCGATTCAAGTGCCTGGAGTTTCGTCTCGAAACCCTTTTTCTGTTTAACAAACTCAAACAAGTTTTTGCTACTATAAAATTTGACTTAGGTCCAAATTAGTAAACGAAGCTTGTTTCTTTTGCCGTTTGACTTTCGTTACTCCGTTTGATTTGATTCTTTTTGTAAAACCGGAGTTCTTCAGTTGAACTTTCTGGTTAGATCTCTTATTTGAGTTTTACCCGTGCATTAGATGAGTGCTTACTGTATGCTTGTTTGTTTCCGATAGAGTACCCGAAGTGCGCCGCTTCGTACTACGAGGCTCTAGGTTTCATGAATCATCAGCAAGGAAAGTAACACTTTGATCATACCTCTTTACTACCCAGTTTTATTGCATTATATCAATCCTCAAACAATTGCATGGTTAGGATCTGATTAATATGTGTGTTTTGGGAAGTAGATGAGGTAGTACCTATTACCTGTTTTATAGTCAACCCTTGGGAGTTACTTCTACGTTTGCTTATATTTGCTATGCTATGCTAGTAGACATGGATTGGGTGAGTGTATTCCATGACAGATGTGAGATTGCTAATTAATGGTTTATTTAAGGTGGCAACTTAAATTCACATCTGGGTGGATTGAGGCACCTGGGGAACCCAGTGTTGCCTGTATTTTTGAAAATCCCGGGGTACCGTGTGATTCTCCTATGGACCGCCACCCAGGCTCAAAGGGATCATGAGATTATTCATGCTAGAAACTTCCGTGTGCAACCGCAAGCTACTATGGGCTCTAGCATAGTTGAGTACGTTGTGTGACCTCTTTAAGTGGTAGACTAGCAGATGTAGGGGATGTAGGTTGGTACTGTCTACCCAGAGTAAAGAGTTAATGCTTCTGAAAGACAGTGTCTCGGTCATCCATTTCTCAAACACCTTGTAGCGCGAGAAATCAAACGGAGGAGATCGAGTCTTGCGGGGAAAGGTGCGCAAACCTCTGCAGAGTGTATAAACTAATCATGGTTAGCCATGTCCCTGGTTATGGACGTTTTGAGTATCTAGTACTTGGATTATCATGTGAATCTCGTCATGTTACTTAATTTAATTTGTTGGGTTTAATGATGATTCTTAATTGGGATTGAGTTGGAGGAACCTTCTCAATGTTTAACAACCACCAAGATAGTTAAATAAAATTTATTCCTTTGTTGTAGGGAAAAATTGGCTTTATGCAAAACTGTAACCATAGAGCTTTCCACCAGCCATATATGCATGTAGAGATAGCATTATTCTGTTCATTACTCTCTATGTGTTACATTGCCAGCATATTCCATGTGCTGACCCGTTTTCTGGCTGCAACATTCATGTTGCAGACTTTTCAGACGACGAGTAAGGTGCCTTAGGTCGTGGTCTTATACTCAGTGATGCCGTTGGAGTTGATGGACTCGCTTATCTTCCAAGTCTTCCGCTGTTTTCATTATTAGATGGCCTTAAACCATATTTATTGTAATAAGTTCTCTTTTGAGACATTCGATGTAATAAGTGTGTGATTGCTACTCTGTTATAAATCCTTCAAGTATTGTGCGTGTCAGCACTACCAATCCAGGGATGACACTGATGCACAGAGATCAGACTGTTTGAGGTCTTGTCGCTACAAGGGTGATGCAGCAATAGTAGCATAAGTATTTCCCTTAGTTTTTGAGAACCAAGGTATCAATCTAGTAGGAGGCTCCTCAAAAGTCCCACGCACCTACACAAACAAACAAAGAACTCGCAACCAACGCAATAAAGGGGTTGTCAATCCCTTCATGGCCACTTGCGTAAGTGAGATCTGATAGAGATAATATGATAAGATAAATATATTTTTGGTATTTTATAATATAGATTGGAAAAGTAAAGATGCAAATAAAAGTAGATTGAAAGCTTATATGATAAAGGATAGACCCCGGGGCCATATGTTTCACTAGTGGCTTCTCTCAAGACAGCGTAATTATTACGGTGGGTGAACAAATTACTGTCGAGCAATTGATAGAAAAGCGAATAATTATGAGATTATCTAGGCATGATCATGTATATAGGCATCACATCCGTGAGAAGTAGACCGACTCCTGCCTGCATCTACTACTATTACTCCACACATCGACCACTATCCAGCATGCATCTAGAGTATTAAGTTCATAAGAACAGAGTAACGCATTAAGAAAGATGACATGATGTAGAGGGATAAACTCATGCAATATCATATAAACCCCATCTTTTTATCCTCGATGGCAACAATACAATACGTGCCTTGCTGCCCCTGCTGTCACTAGGAAAGGACACCACAAGATTGAACAGAAAGCTAAGCACTTCTCCCATTGCAAGAAAGATCAATCAGGTAGGCCAAACCAAACTGATAATTCGAAGAGACTTGCAAAGATAACTTAATCACACATAAAAGAATTCAGAGGAGATTCAAATATTTCTCATAGATAAACTTGATAAACCCACAATTCATCGGATCTCGACAAACACACCGCAAAAAGAGTTACATCAAATAGATCTCCAAGAAGATCGAGGAGAACATGGTATTGAGATCCAAAAAGAGAGAAGAAGCCATCTAGTTAATAACTATGGACCCGAAGGTCTGTATTAAACTACTCACAACTCATCGGAAGGGCTATGGTGTTGATGTAGAAGCTCTTCGTGGTCTATTCCCCCTCCGGCGGAGTGCCGGCGAAGGCTCCAAGATGGGATCTTGCGGATATAGAAGGTTATGGCGGTGGAAAAAGTTTTTCGTGGCTTGTTCTGATGTTCTCGGGGTACGTGGGTATATATAAGAGGAAGAAGTAGGTCGGTGGCCGCCCGAGGAGCCCACGAGATAGGGGGCATGCCCTCCACCCTCGTGGCCGCCTCGAATGCTTCTTGACTTGCACTCCAAGTCCTCTGGATCACGTTTGTTCCAAAAATCACGCTCCCGATGGTTTCATTCCGTTTGGACTCTGTTTGATATTCCTTTTCTTCGAAACACTAAAATAGGAAAAAAAACAGCAATACGGGATGGTCCTCCAGTTAGTAGGTTAGTCCCAAAAATGATATAAAAGTGTAAAGTAAAGCCCGTAAACATCCAAATCGGGTAATATAATAGCATGGAACAATCAAAAATTATAGATACGTTGGAGACGTATCAAGCACCCGGCACCGGGAGGCTATGGTGGCCTACCCTACAAGGTGGGTTGCCCGGCCTTTACCCGTGAGCTGCGGCAGTTCCAGTGGCCCTTCCACCGCACGTTCAAGCGCGACGTTGGTGAGAGGTACAACGGCAAGACTCATGCATCAGAATTCCTCAGCATCTACACCATCACGATGCAAGTTGCTGGAGCCGCGACGACAAGGTGCTTGCCAATTACTTTTCGTTGGCGCTTAAGCCCAATGTCATGTCATGGTTGATGCACTTGCCAGCGGATTCCATTTCTTCTTTTTCGGTTTTGTGTCATGAGTTCGTTGGCGCCTTCACTGGGGTCCATCAAGCTCATGGCCAGGAAAGCGATTTGCATATCATCCCCAGAAGGAAGGTGAAAATCTGCGCAAGTACATACAGAGGTTCAGCCGGGTGCAGTACAACATCCCAGATGTTCATCCCGCCTTCGTGATCAGTGCATTCCATCAGAATGTGCGCAATTGCAAGATGCGTGAAGAGCTGTCAATGAACAAGGTCAAAGATGTGGCCAAACTTTATGTTCTGGCCGGTAGGTGCGCTCGAGCTGAAGAGGGGAGGAAGTACCCCGGCGAGGACGCTGGTGTGGAAACCGACTCCACAAACAATGACGCCGCCGCCCTGACGAAGAAAGGCCAGCGCCGCAACATAAAGTGCAAGGGCAAGGCCGTGCTTGCCGTCAAGGGATCCGATGACACCGGCGCTGCCAAGAAGGCCAAGGCAAGCGACTCCGGCAAGGAAATTGTCGGGTGCGCCGCTTGCCGGGCCTTGGCGGCTGCCGACAAGCAAGGAAGCTCCAACAAGCAGTACTACAAGATCCACTGCACCAAGGGCCACGACCTCTAGAACTGCCGACAAGTTGAGCTACTTGCTGAGAAGCAAAAAGCTGAGTATGAGAGGCGGGACAAGGAGAAGGGTCAGGACGGTGCCGAAGGATTCGGCAGGAAGCGCGGTGGCCAAGGAGGCCGCTGCGGCAAGGATAACCAGCAAGAGAGGCCCGCCCGAGGCGGCGACAAGAAGCAGGAACACGATGACCATGACGAGGACGACGGGTCCGGCGACCATGAGTTTCAGAAAGCTATGGAGGCCATATGCATCGATAGTGGCGCCTCACTGCACACCTCTCACCGTCAGCTCAAGCAGTGGGTGCGTGATATCACAGTGGCGGAGCCATCATTGAACGCACAGAAGCCACTGAAGTGGTCCAGCATGCCTACCATCTTTGACACCGAGGACCACCCTGATCGCACAACTGCGGTCGGGTGTCTGCTGTTGTTGGTTTCACCAACGATATGCAACCTCAAGGTGACGAAGATGCTAGTTGACGCGGGGCCGATCTGAACTTGATCTCGCCTGTTGTGATCAAAAGGCTGTAGATTCCTGATGTAGACCTCGAAGAGACGGGCACATTTCAAGGGGTCAACCTGGGAAGGAGTCAGCCGAAGGGTAAGGTCACGCTGCCCATGACGTTTGAAGGCAAGTTGAACTACAGGACAGAGAGGATTGTCTTTGATGTATCCGAGATCCGCTTGCCCTATAACGAGATCCTCAGCCGCCCAGCACTAGCCAAGTTCATGGCGGCGTCACATTACGCTTACAACACGCTGAAGATGCCTGGGCTGATGACCATCATCACCGTCCCCTCCGACAAGAAGGACGTGCTGATCTGCGCTGACGAACTCTGTCGGGAAGCAGTTGCAGCGACTGCCGCCAAGGCACTTCCTCCTGCCGCCGAAGCCCCAGGACGGAAGAAAACCTGCAAGACCTCTCACACCCACTCCGACAAGCGCACCTCTTCGGAGTGCTATGCTCCCGTCGAGGACGTGCCAGAGAGCTCCACCGGCAAGAGCAAGAAATCCAGAGCTGCACCACCAGAGACCAAGAAGGTATCCATCAAGGAGGATGGCACGGGAGGGGCTTTCACCATAAGCTCCACCCTCGATAGCGAATAGGAAGGCGCGCTCATCAATTTCCTATGGGCGAATGTCGATGTGTTTGCATGGCAAGAATCCGACATCCCCGGAGTTCCCTGGGAAGTGATTGAGCACCATCTTGTTGTCTGTCCTCATGCGCGACCCGTAAGCAGAAGGTTAGGAAGCAAGCTTTGGAAAGGCAAGAGTTCATCACAGAAGAGATCAATAAGTTGGAAGCGGCAGGCTTGGTGAGAGGAGTGCTCCATCCGACGTGGTTGGCCAATCCGGTGGTGGGGCGCAAGGAAAATGGAAAGTGGAGGTTGTGTATTGATTACACAAATATCAATAAGGCCTTTCCAAAAGACCCTTTCCCGTTGTCGCGCATTGACCAGATTGTTGACTCCACGGCCGGGTGTGACCTGTTATCATTCCTTGACGCCTACTCAGGATACCATCAGATTTTCATGATGAGAGAAGATGAAGAGAAGACAACATTCATCACCCCGTGTGGTACATATTGCTTTTTACGGATGCCTTTCGGGTTGAAGAGTGCTGGCTCAACGTTTGCAAGAGCAGTCCAAATTGGTTTTGAACCCCAACTACATAAAAATATGGAAGCTTATTTGGATGACACAGTGATCAAAACCAAGTACAAGGCAACACTTATACATGATTTGGATGAGACATTTGCAAATTTGCGCAGGATCAACCTCAAGCTGAACCCTGAGAAGTGTGTCTTTGGCGTTCCGTCCGACAAGCTTCTCGGGTTCTTTGTGTCACAGAGTGGGATTGAGGCAAATCCAGACAAGATCAAGGCCATTGAGCAGATTGAGGCACCTAGGCGGGTCAAGGACGTGCGTCGGCTCACTGGCTGTGTTGCCGCCATGAGCAGATTCATCTCCAAGTCTACTGAGCGTGCCCTCCCCTTTTTCAAAATCTTGAAAAAGGCGGGCCCAATGGAGTGGACCCCAGAGGCCGAAGCAGCGCTGCATGGTTTGAAGAAATACCCCTCCTTCACGCCGATACTGGTTGCGCCTAAACTACAAGAGCCGTTGCTATTGTATCTACTAGCAATGAATCAAGTGGTCAGCGCCGCGCTAGTGGCGCAGAGGGAGGTTAACGAAGGAGCAGTGGCAATGGCAGGACTGGCGGATGGCGAACCAGAGCTCCCCCGGCAAGGCCTAGCACCGGCAAGGCGAGGCCTCCGGCAGGGTTTGACACCGATGGGACAGGGCATGTGCAACCAAGTGAAGTGGTGCAGAAGAAGAAGATGGTGCAGCATCCGGTTTACTTTGTAAGCTCCCTCTTGCAGGGGACTAGGTCAAGGTACTCCGGTGTGCAGAAATTGCTCTTCGGCCTCCTTATGGCCTCGAGGAAGTTGCATCATTACTTCCAAGCGCACGATATCACGGTCGTCACCCGCCTCCCATTGCAACGGATACTGCATATCCTGGACAGAACTGGGAGGATTGTGGAATGGGCCACGGAGCTGTCGAGCTTTGGTTTGTAGTTTGAAAGTACCTCGATGATCCAGAGCAGAGTCTTGGCAGAGTTCATTGCAGAGTGGACCTCTACACCCGAGAAAGAGATCCAGGAGACCACTCTTCCCAGCAAGGAAGGATGTCGCAACTGGATTATGTACTTTGACGGGGCTTTCTTGCTGCAAGGCGCCGGTGCTACTGTGTTGCTCGTCGCACCCACCGGAGAGCACCTCAAGTATGTAATCCAGATGCACTTTCCCAGGGACATGTAGACGAAAAACACTGCTGAATACGAGGGGTTGCTTGCCGGTCTCAGGATCGCGGTAGACCTTGGGATCAAGAAGCTCATCGTCAGGGGTGACTCTCACCTTGTCGTCAGGCAGGTTAACAAGGATTATCAAAGCCCATTGATGGAGGCCTACGTGGATGAGGTGAGGAACTTGGAGGAGCATTTTGACGGTATACAGGTGGAGCATGTTCCCTTAGTGGAGAACGACATCGCCGACTACCTGTCGAAGCGCGCTGCCCTCAAACTACCTGTGGAACCAGGTACTTTTGTGCTTCGGTTAACTCAACCATCCATTGAACCATCGACAGAGCAGAACAAGCGGAGGAAATCAAGCCCCGGCAAGTACTTTCCCATCGAGCTTCTAGGAGCCGCTAGCGAAGATGCTGCCGTGGTCACTGAGCCTGCCGTGGGGCAACCGACTCTGACAGAGCGTCAAGCCCTGGCCGTAGAGACAGCCGCTCCCATGGCAGAGGAAATGCCTTTAGTCCTTGCCATCGAGCCCCAGGCTCTGTCATGGGCACAACTTACCGTCCGATTCCTCCAAACAGGGGTGCTTCCTGAAGAAGCAGAGAAAGTAGCCCGTTGGTCTACCGTGTACCAGTTTGTTGACAATGTTCTATACAGATAAATACCAAATAGTGTGATATTGAAGTGCATTCCCGGGGAGGAAGGACTGGAGATGTTGGCAGAGATACACGGAGGCGTATGTGGCTCCCACATAGGGTCGAGAACCCTTGCCGGCAAGGCTTTCCGGCAAGGTTTCTTCTAGCCCACGGCCCTCCAGGATGCAACAGCACTAGTAACCAAATGTGAAGTGTGTCAGTTCCATTCAAAGAAGCTTCGTCAACCAGCTCAAGCCCTTCAAACAATCCCTCTCTCCTGGAAATTTTCGGTCTGGGGGCTCGACATACTGGGTCCTTTCCCCGTGCTGTCGGAGGCTTTGAGTACTTGTACGTTGCAATCGACAAGTTCACAAAGTGGCCGGAGTTGGAAGCAGTGAGGAAGGTGACAGCGCAGTCAGCCGCCAATTTCTTCAAGGGTCTAGTTTGCGGTTTTGGTGTGCCAAACAGAATCATCACTGACAACGGCACACAGTTCACAAGCCGCACCTTCATGTAATACACCCAAGACCTCGGCAGCAAGGTCTGTTTGGCTTCCGTGGCACAACCACAGAGAAACGGCCAGGCGAAGAGGGCAAAGACTTTTGACAAGCTGCACAAGAGCGGTAGGCGCTGGATTGCTGAGTTGTCGGTGGTTCTTTGGTCGATCAGAACGACACCAAATCGAGTCACTGGCGAGACACCCTTCACCCTGGTATACGGGGCAGACACAGTTCTCCCCTCGAGTGCTCACTTATGACGAGATTGAGCAAGAGCGATTGCGGCAAGATGACGCAACGCTCCTTGAGGAAGATCATCTTTGGGCGGATGTGAGAGCAGTGTGCTACCAGCAAGCCTTGAGCCGCTAACATAGCTGCAAGGTTCATGCCCAAAGCTTTAAGGAAGGCGACCTTATTCTTCAACGCGTTCAATCGACCAAGAATTCCAACAAGTTGACGCCAAAGTGGGAAGGCCCTTATCGGGTAATATGAGTCACCAGGCCCGGCGCAGTCTGCCTGGAGACCGAAGATGCCATTCCAGCGAGCAACTCCTGGAACATCGAGCATCTTTGCAAGTTTTACCCATAAGGCACGGTTGCCGGGCCCTCCAGCAGACCACCTTTTGTACAAGCCTTGACAGCAAGGCATGTAACCCTCTGTGCAAAGCCATGCCCTGACACTAAGCATAAATAAATGAAGCGCTGACGCCCTAAGTTATAGCATGCATGCTAGGTTGAGTCTCTCCCTCGGTTAGGGTTGTAGTGCTTAGCGGCGTCTAACCCCTAGCGTAGAGGTCGAGTGTGCGTCTCTCTGTTCCTTTCCGTCCTCTTTGGTTCGTAGGGTACATGGACATTTCTACTGAGCTATTTGGAAGAAAGAGAACGAGTCGGCGCTCTGGTCCCGACAAGCCAAGGTTGCCGGGGCTGCATACACAAGGGTCCAACCACGACAAGCTAAGGTTGCCAGGGGGCTGCAGATTCAGATAAGTCCTTCATCCCCTGTTGTGCATTTTTGTATGGAATTGGGACGTATAAAACCTCGTTTTATTCCTAGGCCACCATGCTCCCCTTTTCCTGTACCCAATCCCTGGGTCGGTACTTGGTTGTAGTTGCGGTGACAAGGAAGCAAATGAAGGGCCTGACCCTACTTTGCCCCTGCCTCCGCCAAAAGCATGAGTATGGTCGAATGAAGTAAGGGGGCGGCAGGGCCTATTGCCAGGGCGACAATGTTTATCTTCAAAATAACAAGGACTCGTTCCTTGGTATGGGCTTCGCTCATGCACAAAGAACCCGACAAGCACCCTTTTTCCATTAATACGTCCCATATAGGTACAGTTCGTACGGAATGTAAACATGAGCAAGGGGATTACAACTTTTAAATTTAACTACGGCCCGTAATCCCTTTCTTGTTCCTCTCCCCAGGAAGCGGAACAAGATGGCAGGAGGGAAAAAAGAGTGCCCAGGCGAGGTACGAGCAGCAGAAGACACCAATAGAACATCCCCTTGGCTGTCCGGAAGAGGGCTGGTGATGATGGTGCCGGGAGAAGGGTCGAAAGATGAGGCAGCGGGCCGCCAATACGCTATGAAGGTGTTGGTGCCATCATACTCCGACTTGATGGCCCGCCACCCGCCTTCTTCTCCTGCTCCGTCCTTCCCACGCAAGCCGCCCAAGGAGGCAACCCCGAGAAGTTCAAGGAGCTAGCCCCACCCCCGGCAAATTGCTCTGCCCGGAGGAAGGGCCAGGTGCAAATGCTGCTACTGCTAGCGCCGCCCAGGGATGGTGTGTTCGACGCCTTGTCGGACCCGTCATCCTCCCGCTTGACGCCCTTGTCATCGTTGTCGCTGTCCTCCTCGCCACTCTCGCTTGAGGAGGATTCTTTATCATCAGAGGAGCTCTCCACGCAACACCTTAGGAGAGTTCCCAAGTGCCCGAAGACCTTGACGGAGAGCAGGCCGTTCTCCATTAATTTGAAGTGGAGAACGAGCCCCTCCGGCAGGCTGTGAGCACGAGCGAAGGCCTTCCATCCGCAGTGAAGATACATGAAGTGAGGGGTAGGGAAGTCAACATCGACCCGCATGTTGCTGTTCCCGCAGCCCCTCATATGCAACCTCAGAGCCGGTGGCGGGTCGAGCTTTATCTCCTGAGCGAGCAGACTAGGGAGACGAAGACGACGACACACTGGACGGTGCAGCCTGATGAAGAACTCGCGGGGATGGTCTCCTACGTGACCCTCCATGAGGGGAGGGGCCGCTGGCGGAGGCGAGGCCGGTGCGCCGCCCAGTTCTCCTCTTCCCCGAGCACCACGGCGGCCTCAGCCTTGCCCCTCCCCCTTCCTCTAAAGGCCAGCTCTACCATCACGAGCTCTTGGGAAGGAGGGGCACGCTGTCGAGCAGAGATCCTCGTCGCTGCCATCAGAGCACCGGCGCGCCCTCTCGCCATAGCAATGGATGAAGAATGGAGATGAAGGGGGGACGCAGAGAGATGTTTTTCCTCCTGCCCCTGAGTCCCCTTTTTATAGTTGGGAAGGGGAGGCCGAAGGACCAGCTCTACACCACTAAAGAACCCACTCGAATCCGGCTCATTAAAGTGGCAGCAGGCGAGGCCATCGACCGCCCTCCCCGCCCAATTGGAGGCGCATGAGTATTGGCCCACGCACGCCTTCCCATATCCCATGTGTCTGTCACCTACCCCACGCCATGGATGTGGCGTACGTGGTGCAAGGGGCGGGGGTAGTGGGAAATGTGGGACAACTGTTCCAAGGCGGAGAAAGTAAATGAGCAGTGGCCCTGCAGTCTTAAAGGGACACGGAAGCCGCCTCTTTACTATTCACCGCAGGATGACGCAGACATGCTTCGGTCACCCCACGCACGATCTCCACGTCACGCATTCAACACGGGTCGTGGGGAAGCGCAGCGGACGAATGAGTTACTGCGATAAGGCTCTGCCCCGCCTACACGTGCACCGTTTTGGGCCTAGCCCAACAACGCATTGCGCTTATCAGTGTACAAAAGTAAGGGCTCTCTTTTGTACCCCTTTACCTGTGCATGGGCAGTCACAGCCGCACCCGTGGCCACACTTAGCAGGGAAGAGGAGGGAAGCCAAAGGCGCAAGTCAATCAAACCAGCGCCAAAAGCACAAACACGAAAGGCAAGAGGGAGAGGCAGACTCCCACGGCAAGGCCCTTGCCGGGGCAGCCTCCGCAGCCCTGGCAAGAGCCTTGCCAGGGCAGCTTGCCCAACGCAAGTGGAGCGCGCCACCCTTGAATCCAAGGGTTCCAACGTGATCAACCACATTGGAACCAAGGCTCGGGAGACACGTAGATGGTGGCATGCAGATCTTCATAAAGATCATAAGCATGCAAGATCAGATGAGGACCAGAAGACGATGATCCTCGGCAAGATCCTCACCGAGGAAATCCATGAGACCTCCGGCAAGATCCTTGCCGGGGAAGACCATGATGCCCCGGCAAGACCCTTGCCGGGGCCCCGACAAGACCCTTCCCGAGGACATCAGCGATGCCACGGCCAGGCCCGCACCTGCCAAGACTCCACCGCAGTTCTCATGCAGCTGCCAGCCCAGCCAGCTAGGCTAGCACCTACGTGGCGACGTGCGGCCTCTAGACCAGTTCAGCAAACATCTGTGTGGTGGCATGCAGATCTTCATGAAGACACTGCCACCCCACCAGCTCAGCAGCCTGCCAACCTACATGGCGTTGCACGCCTCGTTGGCCAGGACGAGTGTCGAAGCAAGGCGAGGCGGCAACGGACGGGACGGGCCTCGTTACCATCCCCAATAAAGCAAGGAGGCACCTAAGGGGCGTATTTAATGTGTTTTGTCCTATAATGACAGGTGATAAGCTTAGCCACTGTATGCCTTTCCACCTCCTGTGTGCCAGTGTGGCGTCCACATTTTCTATAAAAGGAGGCTCGAGGCATACAGGAGAGGGATTCGGCTCTTTTTAACAAGTCGCATATCGTGGCTAGCTCAAGAACACAAGAAAACTCAAATATACACTAAAGCAGGACTAGGGTATTACGCATCCTCGCGGCCCAAACCTAGGTAAACGATCTTTGTGCTGGCTCCTAGACCCGCTTGAGGGAGTCCTGGTTTAGGGGGTGTCCGGATGGCCGGACTATGACATTTGGTCGGACTCCTGGACTATGAAGATACAAGATTGAAGACTTCGTCCCGTGTCCGGATAGGACTTTCGTTGGCATGGAAGGCAAGCTTGGCGATATGATATGAAGATCTCCTCCCATTGTAACCGACTCTGTGTAACCCTAGCCCTCTCTGGTGTCTATATAAACCGGAGAGTTTTATTCCGTAGGACGAACAACAATCATACCATGGGCTAGCTTCTAGGGTTTATCCTCTCTGATCTCGTGGTAGATCAACTCTTGTACTACCCATATCATCAATATTAATCAAGCAGGAGTAGGGTTTTACCTCCATCGAGAGGGCCTGAACCTGGGTAAAAACATCGTGTCCCTTGTCTCCTGTTACCATCCTCCTAGACGCACAGTTCGGGACCCCCTACCCAAGATCCGCCCGTTTTGACACCGACATTGGTGCTTTCATTGAGAGTTCCTCTGTGCCGTCACCATCAGGAAGGATGCCGCACCCCGTCTTTAAAGATGGCGCTGTTGCTAAAGGAGCTTTGGCTGTCGGCCAAACTCTCCGGCTAGGCAGTTTTTTGATGACCGACTATTCGGCCGCCGAACCAACGATGACCTCTCGGGTCATCGAAAGAAATCTCCACATCAGCTGGGAACTTGCCGAGCAGTTAGATGCGATGGAGGTCTCTTCCCTAAACGAGCTCTTGGATAGCATCGCCGCCCTGGGAGTCACTACAGGTTATGGCCAGATTGGGCATAAACCCGATCAGAGAGAGATTGACTCTCCCCAGGTCACCCACCACATTGTAGTTGTGGAGGAACAATGCGGCGAATCTTCACCCATCCTAAGGACTAGATGTGTCCGGATTCCTGATCCCTCCAAGCCGGACATCCGCGGAGGGGAGGACGTCGCCCAAGCCCTGAACCTAAAGTCAGGCAGCAGTCCTGATTCATTGTATAACGTCCAAGAAAACAAGCTTCCGAGTTCGGAAATTTCTTGGCCCCTAAGTCTTAGATCGGGCGAGGTTCCGGATTTAAATCCAACCGCCCACCCAAACACAAGGGATCTATCCCAAATTCGGCAAGAGCCCAGGGAAACAGTACACCACTACTGGGCCAGATTCCTCCTAGTTATGAACAGGATAAAGGACTGCCGTGAGAAGGACGCAATTTCATTCTTCTGTAACAACTGCACGGACATCGGAATCCTCAACGCCATAAGTCGCCGTGAAATTACACGCTTCACCGACTTGGCATCCATAGTACGAAAGTACTGTGCGACAGAAAGCGTTCAGAAAACCGAAACAAAATTCTAGGACAATCCGACCCCGAATACAATCTCAGTCCGGAACAAAAGGGCGCATTATCGCCAGGCACCTGGGCCAAAGTGCAAAAAACAAAAACCCTCTATAGGGTATGGTACCGTACTGGAGGGATGGCTCAATGGAACCTGTAAAATTCATAATACAGAGGGTGTCACATCAACTCATAGCCTCAGAGCATGTTGGATACTCCGGCAGGTGGCCAGAAGTGGCGAGGAGCTTCTAACTCCAGAATCCGCAAAGCACCACCCCAGAAACGCCAGTACGGTGTCAACAGTCTTCGAGACTTTCGCATCAAACAATGCGAGGAAACGAACGCTCCGCAGCCTTACCGAAGTCTACCAAGTAGCGACAATAAACCCATGGAGTGACACGGCTATTACCTTTAATGCCAGTGACGAACCTAAATTCCGGACAGCCCGAGCACCAGCCGCACTGGTCCTCAGTCCGATAGTGGACGGCTTCCGGCTTACAAAGGTACTCATGGACGGTGGCAGCGGATTGAACCTCATCTATGAGGAAACCCTGCGAAAAATGGAAATAGACTGGAGCCGCATTGAGCGAAGCAACACAACCTTTAGAGGAATAATCCCCAGCCGGGAAGCGTGCTGCTCAGGAAAAATCACACTGGACGTGGTGTTCGGCACGCCGGATAACTACAGATCCGAGGAGGTCACATTTCAAGTGGCCCCGTTCAGCAGCGGATACCACGCTCTGTTAGGGCGAGAAGCATTCACAATTTTTCAAGCTATACCCCATTACGGGTACATGAAGCTCAAAATGCCCGGACCCAACGGAATAATCACTCTTGCTAGTGATCCGGACACAGCGCTCCGCGCCGAAAACAAGACAGCCGCACTGGCCCTCGAGGCATTATCCGAAGCCCTGGCGGCCGAGGAACTAACTGTGTTGCGCTCCACGGTGGACAGGGACGACGTGATACTCGACAAAAGATCCAAGTCCACCTCCTTCAAGCCGGCAGACGAAATAGTCAAGTTCCAAGTCCATCCAACGGACACTACAAAAACGGCCTCCATCGGGGCACAACTAAACCCTGATGTAAACGCCGCACTCAGAGAATTCCTACGAGAAAATTGGTACATTTTTGCCTGGCACCCTTCAGACATGCCAGGAATCCCATGCAGGCTGGCCGAGCACAGCCTGAACATCCTAAAAGGATTCAAGCCCGTTAAGCAGACTCTTCGGCGTTTCTCTGAACCTAAGAGACAAGCCATGGGAGAGGAGCTAGCCAAACTACTGGAAGCCGGATTCATCAGAGATATAAAACATCCGGACTGGCTAGCAAACCTGGTGATGGTACCAAAGAAGGACAAATCCTGGCGCCTATGCGTCGATTTCAAAGACCTAAATAAGGCCTGCCCAAAGGATCCCTTCCCCCTCCCCCGCATTGATCAAATCATCGACGCCACTGCAGGACACGATTCATTGTGTTTCCTCGATGCATACTCTGGCTACCACCAAATCAAGATGGCAGAGTCAGACCAAGCCGCAACGGCATTCATCACCCCATACGGCCCATTCTGCTTCAACACAATGCCCTTCGGGCTCAAAAACACCGGCGCAACATATCAGCGCATGATTCAGACATGTCTGGCCAACCAGATCGGCAAAACGGTTGAAGCGTACGTGGATGACGTGGTCGTCAAAACCAAACATGTCGAAACTCTAATAGACGACTTGATGCTCACGTTCAATAACCTCCGAACATATGACATTAGGCTCAACCTGGAAAAATGCGTTTTCGGCGTACCAGCCGGAAAGCTCTTGGGCTTCATTGTATCCAGTAGAGGAATTGAAGCAAACCCAGCCAAGATCCGAGCTCTGTCACAATTGGATATTGCAAAAGATCTCAAGCAAATACAAAAATTGACTGGATGCGTGGCGGCTCTAAGCCGCTTCATCTCCCGCTTGGGGGAAAAGGCATTACCCCTTTACCGCCTCCTCCGGCGCACCGAACACTTCGAGTGGACGGGTGCCGCCACGGCCGGACTCGAAGAAATAAAATCCATACTGGAAACAAACCCTATCCTGGCCGCTCCGAAGATCGGCGAACCAATGTTGTTATACATCGCGACAACTCACCAAGTTGTAAGCGCAGTCCTCGTCATCGAACGAGAAACGGACGGACACAAATTCCCTGTCCAGAAACCAGTGTACTACGTGTGCACTGTCCTCACTCCATGCAAGTCCCGGTACCCGCATTACCAAAAAATAGCATACGCAGTGTTCATGGCATCCCGGAAGCTACGACACTACTTTCAAGAGTGTTCGATAACAGTAGCCTCCGAAGTACCTCTTAACGATATCACAAATAACCGCGACGCAACAGGCCGGATTGCCAAATGGGCCATTGAGCTCCTCCCGTTCGACATAACATATAAGCCACGGTGAACCATCAAGTCGCAAGCCTTGGCCGACTTTGTTGCTGAATGGACTAAAGCCGAACTCCCTAAAGAGTACGACACATATTCCAACTGGACCATGCACTTCGACGGCTCCAAAATGCTGGCGGGTCTGGGGGCTGGCGTCGTCTTGATGTCCCCAACAGGAGATACAGTTCAATATGTACTCCAGATAATGTATATGGACTCCAACAATGCAGCGAATACGAGGCCCTGCTACATGGCCTCTGGATGGCAGTCTCCATGGGCATTCAACGCCTAGAGGTGTGGGGGGATTCGAACCTTGCTATATCCCAAATAAATGGGGACTTTGATGCCAAAGATCCAAAAATGGCAACTTATCGCAACACCGTCCTAAATATGTCAGCCCGGGAAAATAATCCAGCAGCAGACGTCCTGGCACGCATCGACGCAAAGCGCGATGCAGTCCCCCCCAACATTTTCCTGGAAAGGCTATTCAAGCCATCCGTACAGTGGGAAGGGGAATCCGGAAATCACAATCCGGACCTGGCCGCATCACCTGACCCCGAACACCCTGACACAACTGAAGACTCCGTCAATGAAGTCACACCCTCAGCCCACATAATAATGGCAGTAATTGTCCTGTGGACGGAACCATTCCTAGCCTACTTAACTAGGCAGGAACTTCCCGAGGACCAAAATGAGGCATGCTGCATAGTGCGGTGATCTAAAGCCTATAAAGTCCATGAAGGAGAGCTTTATAAGAAAAGCACCACCGGAGTCCTTCAAAGATGTATCTCCGAAGAGGAAGGGTGGAACCTTCTGGTTGAAATTCACGCCGGACTCGGCGGGCACCACGCCGCAGCCCGATCCCTTGTGAGCAAGGCCTTCTGTACCGGATTTTATTGGCCGTCGGCCCGGGCAAACGCTCAGGACTTAGCCCAGCAATGCATCGGTTGCCAATTATTCGCTAATCAAAGCCACGTGCCGCCCACCGCCCTACAAACCATACCCATTACCTGGCCTTTTGTGGTCTGGGGGCTTGACATGGTTGGACCCCTTAAAGGAGGAACCCACAAGCAAAAATATCTACTGGTCATGGTGGACAAATTCACCAAATGGATAGAGGCCAAGCCTGTAAAGACGGCCGAATCCGGACCGGTGATAGACTTCATATCCGGGGTTGTACACCGTTACGGCGTCCCCCACAGCATCATCACTGACAACGGCACAAACTTTACGGCCGACGAAGTTAAACTCTGGTGCAAAAACATGGGCATTAAGCTCGACTACGCTTCAGTCTATCACCCACAAACTAACGGTCAAGTCGAGCGAGCCAACGGTCTCATCATGAGCGGCATCAAACCCAGACTAGTGCGATCCCTCAAGGAATCTAACACGCACTGGGTAGAGGAGCTTGACTCCGTACTCTGGTGGCTACGGACCACGCCGAATCGCACTACCGGATTCACACCATTTTTATGGTATACGGCGCAGAGGCAGTCCTGCCCTGCGACATAATTCATGACTCACCTCGCGTGCGCATGTACGAAGAAAGAGAAGCCGAGCTCGATCGGCAGGACAGCTTGGACGCATTGGAGGAGGAGCGCGACGTGGCAAAAGCCCGTTCCGCATTCTATCAACAGCAGGCTCGAAGATATCAAAGCAGAGAAGTACGGGCCAAAACTTATAACGTTGGCGAACTAGTTCTACGCCTGCCGGACAAGAAAAAGGACAAACTAAAGCCCAAATGGGAGGGTCCCTTCATAATCGACCAAGTCCTGACTGGTGGAGCGTACCGTCTGCGAAACGCATCGGACAACCGACTCGAGCCGAACCCATGGAACGCAGCACGCCTACGAAGATTCTACGCCTAGCGCCGGACTCTGTGTTCGTCTCCTTCCTCTGTCCCTTTTTTTTATTTATTTCAAATTAGCTGCCTGGTATTTCTCTCCTTCTCCCTCCCTTTTTCTCCCAAGCCTTTAGGGGCTTGCCTGCGCGTTGTTCGCACATACTTGACGCGCCACCCGCGCTCATTATACCTGGGGGCTTCTTTATCAGAAGTTTATATAAACGGGCCTCATGCCCAAAACATGTGTGACACTTCCGCATGAACCTTTTATACACCATTATATGCATCGATATGACTTAAGTTTTGGCCAAGCTGGGTTGCCTGGCTCCTGTGCTTACCCCTACGTTCCCGTTTGTTCGGCTAGGTGGTAAAGGGAGCACCTCTGCGATTGTTACTGCCGGGTCAGCCGGATGTGTACCTCAGACTGGGTGAAGCCGAAAGCTAGCGTTCTTAAGGGAATATTCGGTCGGTGAACTAAAAGATGATTTTTCACTTGTTTATTTATCTGCCCCCAGATGCTTTTCTGCTTTCTTTTCGCAGTCCGGACATGCACTTTAGGGCATGCCTCCCAGGGAAAGGAACCCCTAACGGAACTATTCTCCCTGGAAGATGTTTCTTACTAACCATGTAATATAACATAACTAGTTGGGCACTTGTCTGCTAAAGCACTTATGACCCCTACGCCTGGTCTCCATGCATGCCCCGGTTCTTACATAACCGAGAGGGTATTCGGACACACTCCGGACTATCGGGTCCAGAGGTTGAAGCGAAAAGGTCCGCAATGACAAACGATCTACAATCCGGCTAGAAGGCATTTTACATGTCATTTTAAATTACATAGCCAATTTGACTAGGTATATTCTTCTTCAATACCATCCAACAGGCTGTCTAATTTACAGTCCTGTTGGGAATACTTGGCAGCCAGCTCTACCTGGCCATACACTAAACTGACAGGGATCTCCTTCCCGTCGGGCCCCACAGGGCCGACCTCGGCCATGTGGTTCGGGTCAGCCTTCGTGTACCGAGTCTTCACCATGGCCCAGGCCTCCCTGGCACCTTGACGGCAGGCCGATATCTTCCATAACCGGAAGCGCTGCCGCACTCCCTTCAGCTTCTCTGCAAGCTCTCCAAGGCCTTCGGGCATGGAGAGGGATGGCCACATAGCCTGGACGACGCCTTGCATCGCCTGCCGAACTCGTTCGTGCAGTTGCAACAGCTCGGGAAGAAGGTCCCCCGCTGAACCGGGCATTTCCTCCGCAGGACGACCTGTCAGCATATCTACAGACATAGCTCTGTCAATCGACTTCCTCGCCGAACTCTTTTTTCGAAGATTCGTTCAAGCACTTACTAAAAATGCCGCGTCGAAGTCGCCGATTCTCCTTTACGGAATCAGACAGCTGAGCACGAACATCCTTTAGTTCCTCGCCCAGCTGGGTATTGGCGTCTTGAAGCTTGTTCTTCTCTTGCCTCACCCTCGTCAGCACGCTCTCGCCGGCCTTTAACTGGCGTAGGAGTTGTTGCTTGTCCGGATTCACTCCGGCCCCATCTGCACTGTTATTGTCAGAATTGCACACATGCCGCACTTCACAACAGAATTATCTTTCGAAGCATATATTACCTGAGGGGGTCCCCTTGGCATTCTCTGAAGTGGCCAGTGCGGCCTCGAGTTGGGCCTTGCACTCTTCCAGCTCCTGGGATAGTTGCGTGTTCTTTTTTGTAAGATCCTGCATAACATATGATCCTTAAATCAGTTATCTTAACTATTTCAAGTCTCGGGGGCTACTGACATATATAACCATCAGATTTACTCACCCGTATGTCTTTCACATACTGCTCTGTGGCTCTGGCTAGACCATTTTGAGCGGCACAGAGGTACGCATCTCCCGTATTAAAGGCGTCCAACGCCTCTTGGGAAAAACATGCGTCACGAAGAGCAGTCCGGCGACGCCTGTGGTTCATGTCCTCTCCACCTCTGAATGGGTGGCAGATAACCCGCCCGCGTCCTTTGTCGGAGGAACATCCGGTGCACGCCCCGTGTTCGCCTCCGCTTCCGGACCCGACCTTACAGCCTGGCCGATGGATATAGTCCGGCGGGCGCTCTTCTTCCTGAGGAGAGCATGACCGTTAGTATGACTTAAGGGCATAAACCCTAGGCGTTAAAGTTGTGTGCCGTACCGTTGCGCGGGAGTCTCGATCCGGTCCGCACTCCTTTTTACCCCGCCTGGCTTTAATGGACCTTGTTGGCTACCCGCCGCGGGCTCGGCCCTCCGCCTCAAGGATTTCCCCTGCAAAACAAAACACTATTGGTTTACAACAATTAAAATAAAGCATGGATGGATCCTCTTGAAAGTACTGGGACTTCGGTCTCGGTTACCTTTGAGGCTAGAAGTAGTCCGGGATAGTCGGCCGTAATGGCCACTAAGGTATTGTCCTTACTCAATTGGTGAAATACCCCATCAATTAGCTCCACACATAAGTCTGGGTCCTCTTGGGAGTCCGGGTCGAGGGACCGTTCCGGGTCCTCGGGTTGTGGAGGAGGGCTGTTTATCTCCTTCACAGTCTGGCGCAGCTCCTGTGTTAAAATTGCTAGACTAAGTACTCAATTATGGGAATTTGAAAACAGGTAGGAAAGTAAAAATGTTCGCTCACCCAACTTGGAGGACTATACATGGAGAATCAGCCCCGTGGGTTGACACGGAGGAATTCCTCTTCTTCTCCCTTGTACAAAGCGGATAAGATCTTCGTTAGAGTGGCAGCCGAATCCGGCCCCTTGCGACCGCACCGGGTGGCGTCGTCCTCCCCGTTGAAATCCCACATGGGGTGGCCTCTGTACTGAAGCGGCTGCACCCCCCGCATAATGCATGTGGCCATGACCTCGATCATGGTCAGTCCGGAATGAGCCAACAACCTTATCCGGCTCATCAGGTAAAGGACGTCCCTGTCAGTTTCCCTCTGAGGGTTCCGTGGGCGCCAGCTCAGGCGTTTCTTCAACGGAGCGTTATTGAACTCAGGGAGGCCGATCCGTACAGGGTCCGGCAGGGGGACGTCGTCCATATAAAACCATTCCGAAGGCCAGTCCTCGGACGCCTTCTTTGGGGTTCCGGATAGATATCCGGTCCCGGCGATGCGCCATAGTTCGGCTCTGCCCACTTGATAAATTGACCCCTCCTGAGAGCGGGGCACAAGGCAGAACAACCTCTTCCACAACGCGAAATGGGCCTCGATGCCCAAAAACAGCTCGCAGAGGGCCACGAAGCCCGCAATATGCAGTACGGAGGCAGGCGTGAGGTTGTGTAGCTGGAGGCCGTAAAACTCCAGTAGCCCTCGGAGAAACGGATGAATTGGAAATCCGAGTCCTCTTATTAAATAAGGGACTAGGCATACCCGCTCTCCTTGGGAGGGATTGGGGACGCTCTCCGCCTGCTCTCCGCCGCTATAGGTGGCAATCCCGGCTCGAACTGGGACCATATATGCTGGGGGGTGGAGCCCCTTGGATTGAAGCACTACTAGCTTGCTATGCGGGACGGAACACCGCTCCCAATCTCCGGGCCGAGGGCTGGAGAGGCGAGAGGAGGAGCTGCTTCGACCGGCCATGGTGGAATGGATCTCTGTCGAAAGCGCTCTGATGAATACTCGCGGAGGGAAGGTGGTGTGAATTGGATCTAAATCCCCGTCTCTTTTATGGGCGGCTCATTTACGCGGCTGGGGGGGGGGGTAAATGAAAAAAACCCTGGCTTTTCGCATTCGTTTGACACGTGGAAGATGGTCATTATTGGGCACAGAAGCTGAGGAGAGCAACACGCACTAGAAGCCGGACACTATCCGACAGGTACATGGAATTTGGAGAAGAACCCGCCTTGCAATGCCGAAGACAAACTTGCGCGCCGGACTTACTGTCATTGAAGCCTGGTTCGGGGGCTACTGAGGGAGTCCTGGATTAGGGGGTGTCCAGATGGCCGGACTATGACCTTTGGCCGGACTCCCGGACTATGAAGATACAAGATTGAAGACTTCGTCCCGTGTCCGGATAGGACTTTCCTTGGCGTGGAAGGCAAGCTTGGCGATATGATATGAAGATCTCCTCCCATTGTAACCGACTCTGTGTAACCCTAGCCCTCTCCGGTGTCTATATAAACCGGAGAGTTTTAGTCCGTAGGATGAACAACAATCATACCATAAGCTAGCTTCTAGGGTTTAGCCTCTCTGATCTCGTGGTAGATCAACTCTTGTACTACCCATGTCATCAATATTAATCAAGCAGGAGTATGGTTTTACCTCCATCGAGAGGGCCCGAACCCGGGTAAAAACACCGTGTCCCTTGTCTCCTGTTACCATCCGCCTAGACGCACAGTTCGGGACCCCCTACCCGAGATCCGCCGGTTTTGCCACCGACACCGCTCTTTCCACAACCCCGCGCCCGCCGACCGTAGTAGGGATTCCAGTGATCCCATAGGTGTCGTTCCCACTGACATTCTCTTCCTTCTTTCTTTCATTTTTTTCTTTTTTTCCTTTTTCCTTCTTTTTTTTGGTCTAGAGTCTCATCCCGACTTGTGGGTGAGTCATAGTCTCCATCATCCATTCCTCACTAGGACATTGCTATAATAATGAAAATTGATGATCATCACACTTCTATTTACTTACAACTCAATTTTACAACTCGATACCTATAACAAAATATGACTCTATATGAATGCATGTGGCAGTGTACCAGGATGTGCAATGATCTAGTGCAATATGTATGTAAAAATGATGAACGGTGGCTGAGCCACAACTACTATGTCAGCTATATGATGATGCAAAGCAATATGACAATGAGTGCTCAAGTCATCAAAACGGAAGTGGTGGAAGTTGCATGACAATATAACTTGGCATGGCTATGGAAAGGCCATAATAGCTATGTGCGGTGGCTGTTTTGAGGAAGATATAACAAGGCTTATGTGTGATAGAGCCTATCATATCATGGGTTTTGGATGCACCAGTGAAGTTTGCACCAACTCTTGAGGTGAGAAAGGGCAATGCACGGTACTGAAGAGGCTAGCAAATTGCTGAAAGGTAAGAGTGTGTGTATTCCATGGACTCACATTAGTCATAAAGAACTCATATACTTATTGCAAAATTTTATTAGCCCTCGAAGCAAAGTACTACTACGCATGCCCCTAGGGGATAGATTGGTAGGAAAAGACCATCGCTCGTCCCCGACCACCACTCATAAGGAAGACAATTGATAATAAATCATGCTCCAACTTCATAGCATAACGAGAGACTATACATGCTTTGGGAATCACAAACCTTAACACCAATATTCTTACTAACCACAACCATTTACTAGTACCTGAGGGAGTCCTGGACTAAGGGGTCCTTGGGCGTCCGGCCTATTCAATATGGGCCGGACTGATGGGCTGTCGAGGTAAAGGAAGAAGGCCACCTCCCATGTCCGGTTGGGACTCCTGTATGCATGAACGACAAGATTAAGTGTCCAGATATACTGTTTCCTTTCTCTGTAAACCGACTCTGTACAACCCTAGGCCCCTCCGGTGTCTATATAAACCGGAGGGCTTAGACCAGAGACAGGATCATAACGTTCATAGGCTAGACAATCTAGAGGGTTTAGCCATTACGATCTCGAGGTAGATCAACTCTTGTAACCCCTATACTCATCGAATAGAAACAAGCAGGACATGGGGTTTTACCTCCTTTACATGGGCCTGAACCTGGGTAAACATTGTGTCCCTTTGTCCATTCTTACCATTGATCCTCAGACATACAACTTCAGCCCCACTACCCGAGATCTACCGGTTTTGACATCGACATTGGTGTTTTCATGGAGAGCTCTGTTGTAATGTCAACGGGAGGATTGATGGCGCGCCTCTTCATCAATGATGATTGTGTGTCTAGGGAGACTTTTCTCCCCAGACAGGTCTTTGCGTTCGGCGGCTTCGTGCTACACGCCGACTCGATCAGCCACCTCGAGTAGGTCAACAGCTACGCCCCTAGTCACCAGATCAGGTTCGGGAATGTGAACTACGCCGCTGATATCCAGGGGGATCTAATCTTCGAGGGATTCACGGCCCCAACTGCTGCTCCCCACCCTCATAAAGAGGGCCCTTCGGATTCGCTGTCAGATCCCATCTAGGGGCCAATGCTCACACCTGCCTCGGCCTTAGATCCAGGGCAGATCGCATTCTTCGATGATGGGAGGATCAACCCCGCCAGACTCTCTCCTACCATGAAACTCTCAGCCGGAGACCCAGATGCAATCACGCCGTTGGTAACCCCGGAACCAAATGGGACTCTCCCAGTCAATAGAGAGCCCGACTCGCCTCTCGAGGATAACTCCGAATCACTGAGGTCTACCCCCCGGACTCAATCAAGTGGCCGGCCCCGCAGATCCGCATACTCCCATCCAGCTTTTACTTTCAGACGAAGCTCTGGGATTAATTAAATCTCTCTCCATTACGGAAGCTTCGCCTCCGAACTACACCCAACACAGGTTGGGGGCTGAGGTCGGGGAATTTCACACCCCACCCACCACCCACTTAGTAGCCATTGTCGAAGATTTAACCGACATGCTAGACTACGCTTCCGAAGACATCGACGGTACGGACAATGATGTCAACATCGAACAAAGCCAAACCCACCCACTACACGGCGTTGGACGGCCATTTCTACTTATGATGTATACATGGTGGACACTCCTGAGGAAAAGGACGACGATGGCGTTCAAGATCCAAGCAGGGACAAGCCCGCCGATGAACCACCAAAGGGACAGCGTCAGCGGTGCCGCTCACGATCGCGTCGGGCAAAGGATAGTACCACCGGCACCGAAGATAATGAAACATTGGACAACACCGAAGACCACCCCAAACAAGACGAGAGGGAGGAGGGTCAGTATAGCCCCAAGCATGCTGATCATGAGGACTCGAAGGATAGTAATTACCTACCTATCTCTGAAGAGGATGTGAGCTCCGGTGACGAAGATTTCATCGTCCCGAAGGAACCCCTCAAACAAGAATGCTTCAATTGAAAACTCATCACCACAGTGCGGAGCCTGGAAAAAGTAACAACAACAGCTTCAAGCTGAAAAGGACACACTCAATGATAGGTGGACTAAGGTCATAGCCGCTGAAGAGTACGGCTTTGAGTAACCAGTAAAGAGTTACCCCAAGCGCAGGCTACTACCACAGTTTGACGATGAAGCCATCGAGCTAATTCTGTCGAAATACAACCATGCTGATCAACCAGACCGACCACCACGTGGACGGGATAAACCGGCCCATCATGCCGAACACCAGCCCACACCACCTCGCCATAGAGGTAGGGAGGCAGCGATGCTAGACTACACATATGACCTATGTCAGGACCTGGCCAATAAAGATGGTCAGACCAGATCGATCTATGGTTCCAGAGGACACGCTCTGGCACGAGATGACGGCCACCAAACCTGGTGCGATCAACATCATCAAGTTCGAGGTCAGCACCGAACACAGATGTCATCTGAACTATGTCACAATGTAGACAGGTATAGACGTGTGGCACACCCTATTTTCCTTACTGATGAAGTAATGCAGTACCAATTTCCGGAAGGGTTTAAACCCATAAACATCGAACAATATGATGGAACAACAGACCCTGCCATCTGGATTGAGGATTTTCTTCTCCACATTCGTATGGCTCGCAGAGATGCCCTCCACGCCATCAAATATCTCCCCCTGATACTGAAGGGGCCAGCACAGCACTAGTTGAACAGCCTCCCAGAGAGCTCCATAGGGAACTGGGAAGATTTAGAAGATGCTTTCCTGGACAACTTTCAGGGCACTTATGTCCGGCCTCTGGATGCCGACGACCTCAGTCACATAATCCAGCAACCCGGAGAGTCAGCGCGCAAACTTTGGTATCGGTTCCTGATTTAAAAGAACCAAATCGTGGATTGTCCAGACGCCAAAGGCTTAGCGGCCTTCAAACACAGTGTTTGTGATGAATGGCTTGCCCGACACCTCGAGCAGGAAAAGCTGAAAACTAGTAGCACTGACAAAACTAATGACCCGCTTATACACGGGCGAAGATAGCTGGCTAGCTCGTAGAAGCAGCGGTTCCAGCAACCCTGGCACCTCTGAGGCTAGGGACGGCAATGGCTGGCCACGCCACAACAAGAACAAACACCGGAATAACAATGACGACGCCGAAGACAGATCAGTCAATGCGAGATTCAGTGGTTCTAAATCCGGTCAGCGGAAGAAACCTTTCAAAGGCAACAGGGACGGTCCATCCAACTTGGACAAAATCCTCGAGAGGCCTTGTCAGATTCATGGTACCCCTGACAAGCCTGCTAACCACACCAATAAAAATTTCTGGGTTTTTAAAAATGCCGGTAAGTTAAATACCGAACACAAGGGTCAGAAGCAGTCCCCCCCCCCGAAGTAAAAACAGTGAACATGATCTATGTCACTCACATACCCAAAAGGGAGCGCAAGCGCGCACTAAGGGACGTCTAGGCCGTAGAGCCTGTCGCCCCAAAGTTCAATCCATGGTCAGCCTGTCCAATCACTTTTCATCGCAGGGATCACCCAACCAGTATCCGTCACGGGGGTTCAGCTTCCCTGGTACTCGATCCTATCATCGACGGATATCATCTCACTAGGGTCCTTATGGATGGCGGCAGCAGTCTTAACTTGATCTATCAAGATACTATCCGCAAAATGGGCATCGACCAATGAAGAATCAAGTTGAAAAACACTACCTTTAAAGGAGTAATAGCCGGCATGGAGGCCCGTTGTACAAGCTCATTAACACTACAAGTGGTATTCGGCTCTTCGGACAACTTCCGTAGTGAAGAACAGATCTTTGATATCATCCCTTTTCACAGTGGCTATCACACACTGCTTGGACGAACCGCTTCCACCCGCTTCAATGCGGTCCTGCACTATGCTTATTTCAAGCTTAAAATGCCCGGACCACGGGGCGTCATTACAGTCAATGGAAACATGGAGCGCTCCCTCCGAACCAAAGAGCACACCACGGCCCTAGAAGCCGAGGTATATGGTAGCCTCATCAAGCCGAACAATTCATCAGCCATCAAGACCAATGACATTGTTAAAAAAGTCCGGTCCGCACCTCATACAGATAGTTCGGTGGACCCGGACCTTGCATAGCAATTCTGCCTATGTCGACTGCCCTATAAGGCCGTGGTATATGTACCGTGTGTACATAACTACGAACTTAAAATACCTTGGGCAACACCGGAGGCACACTGCAGGAAAGGTCCATAGTACGGCTTGACCCTATTCAGACCTCACATACCTTTTTTCCTTTTTTCCCTTTCACTGCAGGTTCTTTTGAAAATCTAAATGTTGTATGGTTTCACGAGGGCTCCCTCTTCTTTACAGACAACCATCTTACATCTCCTCTCGAAGGACTAAAAACTAAGGAGAAATGGCGCGGATGTGCGGCAGGGCACCATTGGGATCCTCAAACCATTACTTTAGGGCCGTGTGTAAACCTTTCCCTTATGTAAATTTTCTGGCATATAACATGACCTCCATATTTATGGCACTATTTGTCTAAACACGTCTCGATGTATTCATAAAGATATAAAGGAAGCAAATGATCACCACTTTTCATTTGGTACGTGTGTTATATCATCATTTGTATCCCCCCTCACTTCTGATCGACGTACGTGCTTTAGCCCGGCCTTCGCCAGGGGCTGTCTTTGGCCCAACACATTTTAAAAGTCCGAACACCTATAGGGAACTCTTCGGCATCCTAGATATTGCATTATATGCATTGGCTCCGATTCATGTCTTTGGTCTATAATTGGGTTTCCCGGCTCTAGTGCTTACCACCTTACGTTCCGCTAGTTCGGCTAAGGTAGTAAAGGGAGAACTACTGCGATTGTATTTCTGGCTCGTCCGGTCAAGTACCTAAGTAGAGAAAACTGAAAAGTGACTGTCATGATGAGCGAGAGCTGGTCTGCAATCCGATGACTTAGTATTATACTACAGATCGCTAGCTATTCTTGCCGTGTCAAACGAGGGGCTGGGATTCGACCAGCCGCATTGCAAAGCCACCTTAATCCGGATTGCCACTCAATGCAACTGGGGTTAATACTTAACCCCACCAATGGACTGCTATGGCTAAGTGAGGGTAATAAAGCCGAATAGTCTGATTGCCTAGTTCACCTCGCGGACACCTCCTATACGGACCAAGACGTTGGATAAAGTGCGGCCACGCGTTTACGAACACCCCTATACTATTTACATGGGGGCAAAAGCCGACGACTGGCAACCCTCAAAAACACAAATAATAAACGGCCGCACAAGAGGATAAAATTAACACAAAAAGCACAATCATAGCGCGGATTCACAACATGGTTTTCGGCACCCGATTACATTTAATCAAACACAGTGTCCTTTGAACACTGGCCCTCTACTATTCGGGCCCCTTCTAGGACCTCCGCAAAGTATCTCTCCGGATTCCAATGATCTTTGCCCTCAGGCGGCCCTGCTATCGCCACTTCGATGGCCTTCATCTTCGCCCGTTGCGTCTTCACGCGAGCGAAGGCCATCCGGGCACCTTCTATGCAGGCGGACCGCTTTATGGCATCAATCTGAGGACGCGCATTGACAAGCCAATTCACAAGGCCGAAGTAGCTGCTAGGCATGGGCTCGGCTGGCCAAAGCTGGACTATCAGATCCTTCATGGCCAAGCCGGCCACCTTGTGCAGCTCGGTCAACTGCTTCAGCTGGTCGTTGAGGGGCATCGGATGCTCTAGCACAAGATACTATGACCAGAACAATTTCTCAGTGGAGATCCACTTTTCGGCTCGGAAGAACTCCGCAGCATCAGCAACACTCCCCGGAAGATCCGGAAATGCGCCTGGAGAACTCCAACTCTGTTCAGCAAGATATATCTCCTACTTCCAAATTTACTCTGCAGAAGAAAGGCCTTACCAGCCGCTATCTGCCTCGCCTGCTGGATCTCCTGGCGAGCACTCTAGGATTCAACCTGGGCCTCCTTGGTATCCCGGAGAGCCTTGGCGAGTTCGGATGCTTGGTCCGAAGTATTCTGCTTGAAGAACTCGCACTTAGTAATGGCGTCCTTGAGCTCTTGCTCGACTTTGCCCACTCGAGCCTCATGTTTGCGGCAGTCAGTTTGCTCCGCCTCTAGCTCCTTCGCTGTTTTGTCAGCGGCTGCCCTGTTCACCTCCGCCTCCTTCTGGGCTTGATCAAGCATGCTCTTGAGGGATTCGACCTCGGTCGTGCCAACTATGATCATAATCACAAGATCAAATAAGTTAAAAGACTCAATACATATATCACTTCTGATATATAAGTTCTGCATACCTTGCGTTTCGTCAAATAGCTTGTTGATGCGGTCGAGCTCCTCATCGGCTAATTGAAGCTTCCGACTGAGCTCAGAAACTTCTGTGGCATGGGCGGTTGCCCCCAACATAGATGCCTGTCACACATTAGCACAGTATATTAGTAACTTCGTTTGGGGATCCTCTGCCCAGATTGTTCTAATCCGGACAGAGTCTCAGAGGCTACTGTCTATACATGGGTTCGTCCTTTCATATGAAAAAATTGTTAGAGAATTACATCGCATACCTCAAAGACTGTCAGTAGGCTGTTGAAGGCTTCGTTCAGTCCGCTTTTTGCAGACTGAACCTTTTCCATAACCACACCCATCATGGTGCGGTGCTCCTCCACAATGGAAGCATGTTGGAGCACCTCCTCCAGAGCATCAGTAGCCTCTAGATCAATGGGGGCCGCTGCGGGAGCTGTTGCTCCTCCCCCCTCTATTGAAGGGGGCTGCACATCCCTTTCTAGAGTCATATTGGTCTTCCGAATGGTGTGCGGTGGGAGCCCGGACTGTTGGGGCTCCCCGTTGTTCGTAGTCATGGGGGTCGCCTCCCCCAGGTCTTCAGCGATCGAGGTGTTAACCTTAGGCTCCTTCTCGACGCCCTTGTCCGCCCCTCCTTGGCTAGGAGGAGTCCTTTGGGATGACACCTCGGTGTCCTCCATGGCAGTAGGCGAGGGGGGCCCACGATGGAGCGTAACTCTCGGCCTCCTCAGGCGCCAGAGAGTTCCCCGACGAAGATGAGGCATTCAGAATGGCGCGAGGGGGAATAAAAACCAAACAATAACATAGCTTATATAACAAAGGTAGGTAAGAGAAAACTGAAGGGTGAAATTTCGGATACTTACGAATCGGCCAGGGGCTTCGCCCTGGGGGCCCTCTTGGGGACGTGCTTGGACTCTGAGTCTGAACAGACCGAGAGGGTAATCTTCCCCCTGTTTGACGTCGCCCCCTCCGGGTTCTCAGAGGTCGTCCTCTTCTTCCTCCTCCCCTTGAGGGGGGAGTTGCTTTCCACCTCCTCCTCCTCCTCCTCCTCTTTGTCTTCATCACACTCATGAGAGGAGACGATCTCGGTCTATCAGGACACAACATCCCAAGGGCCTCTGCGGCGGGGGCCACCCTTGGGCTCATGGCCCTTCTTCATCAGCGCCTGGTAGGGCGCCGGGACTAGCATCTCTATCATCTGGGGAGTGGCTGTGTCTTCGGGCAGCGGAGCCGGACTATTGATCCTCTTTGCCTTTGTTGTCCATCCCTTTGAAGAAGTGAGCCGATAAGGTTCCTGTTGATTAAAAAATATTGACCGGACACGTCTTTAAAAAGTTTTAATAGTTATCGGAGTGGCCTAATTCTTGATGTCGAGCCCGACATCTTCAGTCTCCATGTGCCAGCTCTTTTGGTCCTTGAAGTGCAGCTTCCATATTCCCTCATGTGTAGTGCCAAAGAAGTGCTTCAAGGTCCGCGGCTCCTCCGGATTGAACTCCCACATGTGGGAGGCCCGGCGCTGGCAAGGGAGGATGCGGCAGAAGAGCATGATCTGCACCACATTGGTGAGACCAACATTTTTTCCCAGCACGTTGGTGATGCGCTTTTGCAGCATCTATACCTCTGTCTAGGACCCCCAGTCGAGGCCCTTAGCGGTCCACAAAGCAAGCCTCGTGGGGGGTCCAGATCTGAACTCCGGAATTGCTGCCCAGTTTGCACGGAGGGGCAGAGTGATGTAGAACCATTCCTGCTGCCAGACCTTGACGGTCTCAAAGAAGGCCCCTTTTGACCATGTGGCGTTAGGAAGCTTGCTTATCATGGCCCCGCTGCAGTCCACATGATGTCCGTCCACCACCTTTGGCTTCACATTGAAGATTTTGAGCCATACGCCAAAGTGTGGGGGGCGCGGAGTAGAGCCTTGCACACAAGGATGAACGCTGAGATGTCGAGGAAAGAATTCAAGGCTAGATCATGGAAATCTAGCCCATAACAGAATATGAGGCCCTAAAGGGGTGGAAAACCTAGCTCTCTAAGAAAATCGGGGAGGAAGACAACCCTTTCGCTGGGCGCTAGAGTGGGGATGATTTGGCCCTCGTCGGGGAGACTGTGCGCAATGTCTGCGGCCAGGTACCCCGCGCTCCGAAGATTCTTCACTTCCTTCTTCGTGATGGAGGAGACCTCCCACTTTCCCTTGGAACCTGACCCGAACATGGCTGGGGAATGTGGTGGCGGTGAGGAAGATCAGAACTTTTTTTGGGCACTGGAGCTTGAGAGATTGAGAGGTAGAGGCTGGAGGAAGGCGTGGGAAGAAAGGAGAAATCTTTTGCCCTCTTATAGGCAGTAGAAATGCCAGCCGTCCCCCCACTTATGCCTTAAAACTCGCCCATTCCCGATGTGAGCGTGCACCATAGTCGGTTGGGTTACCCAAATCTCATCGATGAGAATCCCATAATAAGTGGGCATGATATCTATTCTGGCAAGACGGGCGAAGGGGGATCGACCTTGAATCACGAAACAAGGAGTGTGAAAACGGTTCAAAATACTGTAGAGCCAAGTCTGGCGCTTCGCCGGAAAAAGTTGCCAGTAAAGACACTTTTTCTATTTTTATGTGTATATTCTGCCTTCGCGGCTAAGGGTTCTGAAAAATATATAGAGCCGGATATAGTTCTTTTATGAAGGGAAAGCTGATGTATGGTGTTCAACGAGAGGAACCCGCCTAGCAATGCCGAAGATAATCCGTGTGCCGAGCACATCGTCATTGAAGACTAGTTCAGGGGGTACTGAGGGAGTCTTGGACTAAGGGGTCCTTAGGCGTCCGACCTATTCAATATGGGCCGGACTTATGGGTTGTCGTGTTAAAGGAAGAAGGCCACTTCCTATGGGAGTCCTGGACTAGGGGGTCCTCGGGCGTCCGGTATATTGGATGTGGGCTGGACTGATGGGCCATCAAGATACAAGACAGAAGATCACCTCTCGTGTCCGATAGGGACTCCCGTATACGTGGATGGCAAGTATAGGTTTCCGGATATGTTATTCCTTTTTGTAAAACTGACTTTGTACCACCCTAAGCCCTTTCGATGTCTATATAAACCAGAGGGTTAGATCGGAGGCAGGATCACAACATTCCTAGGCTAGCCAATCTAGGGTTAGCCAACATTGTGTCCTTTTTCCATAGTTAACTTCGGTCCTCAGACATACAGCTTGGCCCCCCTACCCGAGATCTGCCGATTTCGACACCGACATTGGTGCTTTCATTGAGAGCTCCCCTCTATCATCCATAGAAGAACCGATGGCTCACCTCTTCATCAACAATGATGCTATGTCCAGGAAACCTTTCTCCCTAGACAGGTCTTTGTGTTCAGTGGCGCTGTGCTTCGTGCCAACTCGATCAGCCGCCTTGAGCAGGTCGACAGTAAGCCCCCGGCCACCAGATCAGGTTTGGAAACCTGAACTATGTCACAGACATCCGAGGAGATCTGGTCTTCAATGGGTTCCTGGCCTCGGCTTCATGTTTGTGCCCCTGCCAAGAAGACTCTTAGGATCCCTTGTTAGATCCTATTTAGGGGTCAACACTCATACCCACCCCAGCCTTAGATCTGGGGCGGGCCTCATTGTCTGAAGACGGGAGCATGAGCCTCGCCGGACCTCCTTCCCTTGTGGAACTCCCGACCGAAGACCCAGATGCAATCTTAGATTTGGCACTGGGCAATCACTCCGAACTGTCAAGGTCTGCGCTCATTGGGTCTGATCAGGTGTCCTACACCGAACCTAGCCCAGCAAATCCACAGTTTCTGGTCCAATGTTTGCTCCTAGACGAAGCGTTGGGATTAATGCAGTCTCTCGCCATCACCGGGGCTTTATCTCCGAACTGTACCCATCCCGGACTGGGGGGGCCTAAGAGTGGGGAATTTTACGCCCCACCCACCACCCACTTAGTAGCCACTGTCGAGGATTTAACCGACATCCTGGAGTATGAGTCCAAAGACATAAATGGTATGGACGACGATGCAGACGCCGAACCAAGCCAAGTCCCACCCATCACAGGGCGTTTTACGGCCACTTCAAGTTACGACGTATACATGGTGGACACTCTTGATAAAAAGGACGACGAGGATGATTAGAATTGTAATGAGGACAAACCCGTTGACAAAGCACCAAAGCACCGACGTCAGCGGTGCCGCTCACGATCACATCGGGTGAAGGATAGTAATACCGACACCGAAGACAATGAGACTCCGGATGATGTAGAAGATCCCGAATACACCATCGAGCCCACATCTGAACAAGACGAGAGGAAAGAGGGTGAATATAGCCCCGAACACGGTGGTCATGAAGATTCAGGAGACATCAACTATATGCCAGAATCCGAAGAGGAGGTCAGCCTTCGTGACGAAGATTTTATCATCCCAAAGGAACCCCTCGAACAAGAATGCTTCAAGCGATAGCTTATTGCTACAGCCTGGAACCTGAAAAAGAAGCAGCAACAGCTCAAAGCCGAACAGGACACGCTCAATGAAAGGTGGACTAAGGTCCTGTCCGCTGAGGAATACGGCCATGAGCGACCTGTCAAGAGTTACCCTAAGCACAAGCTGCTGCTGCAATTCGACGATGAAGCCCTCAAGCCAATACCATCAAAATACAATCACGCAAACCAACTAGACCGACAACCACGTGGACGGGATAAAGCGGCATATTAAGATGAGCACCAACCCGCACCTCCTCGCCCAAGAGGTAGGAGGACAGCAGCTGCGGGATACACATATGACTTGCAACATGACCTAGCCAGTAAAGCTGGTCAGACTAGATCAAACTACGGATCAAGGGGCCGTGCCCCAGTGCGAGACAACGGCTATGAAGCCCGGCATGACGACCATTACTATACTCGGGATCAGAACCGAGCTCAGATGTCCGCCGATCTCCGCTGTGATATTGCGTGATATAGAGGGGTCGCACACCCTTTATGCTTCACCGATGAGGTCATGGAACACCATTTTCCGGAAGGGTTTAAACCCGTAAACATCAAACAGTACGATGGAACGACGAATCCGGCCGTGTGGATTGAAGATTTTCTTCTCCACATTCACATGGCTCGAGGAGACAACCTTCACGCCATCAAATATCTTCCTCTAATGCTGAAAGGACCAGCACGACACTGGCTAAACAACCTCCCAGAAATCTCCATTGGAACCTGGGAAGAATTGGAAGATGCTTTTCTGGCCAAATTTTAGGGCACTTATGTCCGGCCACTGGATGCTGACGACTTGAGCCACATAATCCAGCAGCCAGGCGAAACAGCTTGCAAACTTTGGAATCGGTTCTTAACTAAAAAGAACCAGATCATGGACTTTCCAGACGCCGAAGCCTTAGCGGCCTTTAAACACAACATCCGCGACGAATGGCTCGCCCGACACCTCGGGCAGGAAAAGCCGAAGACCATGGCATCCTTAACGGCACTTATGACCCGCTTCTGTGCGAGCGAAGACAGTTGGTTGGCTCGTAGAAGCAACAGCTCGGGTGACCCCGGCACTTCTGAGGTGCAGGACGGCAATGGAAAACCTCACCGTAATAAAAACAAACGTCACAACAATAATGAAGACACAGACGATACGACAGTCAATGTCGGATTCAGCAGCCCTAAGTCCGGTCAACGGAAGAAACCTTTCAAAAGCAACAAGGACGGGCCATCCAGCTTTGGATAAAATCCTTGAGAGGCCCTATCAGATTCGGGGCACACCCGATAAGCCTGCAAACCACACCAACAGGAATTGTTGGGTTTTCAAACAGGCCGGCAAAATAAATACTGAACATAAGGGAAAGGGAGCTCCAAGAGAAGATGATGATGAGCCCCGTCAGCCGAGCACCGGGGGGCAGAAGCAGTTTCCCCCTAAGGTGAAAACAGAGAACATGATCTATGAAACTCATATCCCAAAAAGGAAGCGCAAGCGCCCACTAAGGGACGTCTACACTATAGTGCCGATCGCCCCGAAATTTAACCCATGGTTAGCCTGCCCCGATCACTTTTGATCGCAGGGACCACCCAACAAGTATACTCATGGGGGTTCGGCCGCCCTGGTACTTGATCCAATTAATGATGGATACCACCTCACCAGAGTCCTTATGGACGGAGGCAGCAGTCTTAACTTGATCTATCAAGACACTGTCCGCAAGATGGTCATGGACCCATCCAGAATCAAGCCCAGCAACACTACCTTTAAAGGTGTGATACCGCGCGTGGAGGCCCTTTGCATGGCTCACGTACACTGGAGGTAGTATTCGGCTCCCCAGACAACTTTCGCACCGAAGATTTAATCTTTGACATTGTCCCCTTCCGCAGTGGCTACCATGCACCACTCAGAGGAACTGCTTTCACCTACTTTAATGCAGTTCTGCACTATGCTTACTTAAAGCTTAAAATGCCCGAACCTCGTGGCGTTATTACAGTCAATGGTAATATGGAGCACTCCCTCCGCATTGAAGAGCACACCGTGGCCCTTGCAACTGAAGTGTATGGCGGCCTTATCAAGCCGAACAGTGCGCCGGCCATTAAAGCCAATGACGTATCCAAAGTAGTCCAGTCCATGCATAATAGCAATGAATCAACGGATATAGACCGTGATTAGTAGTTCAGCCTCCGCCGGCGGCCCTATCAGATTGCAGCAGATGTACCGCGCGTACATAATTATGCACTAAAAATACCCTGGGCGGCACCGGAGGCACACTGCGGAAAAGGTCCATTGTACGGCTTGACCCTATCAGGACTGCATACATCTTTTTCTCTCTCGTTGTAGGTTCATCAAGAGCCCTACTCGCTAGATGGTTGTTGCTTGAGATCCTTTTACGGCTAGAGCTTCCCAACCATCAAATACTCCTATCAAAGGAATTATTAATAAGGAGAAGGGGCGCAGACGTGCGACATGGCATCACTGGAGTTTTTCGTACTATGATCTTTAGGCCCTGTGTTAGACTTTCCCTTAAGTATAACTTTTCCTTTTCGGCATGTAACATGACCTTAATATTGAATGGCATTGTCTGTTGAAACACACCTCGATGCATCAATAAGGATATAAAGGAAACAGATGATTATCACCTTTTTGGTTGGATTCTTGTATTTTCTCGTCATCTGTGTCCCCTCCTTATGTTCGACTGACATATGTGGCTCGGCACGACCTTCATACCAGGGGCTATCTTCGGCCCCGCAAACTCTTAGGTCTGAACACCTCTAGGGAACTCTTCGCGTCCCAGATATTGCATTATATGCATTGGCTCCGAATCATGTATTTGAGCACTGGAAGAAGAGTTCCGCAAACATGATTCGGAGCCGATGCATATAATGCAATATCCGGGACTCCTTACGTTCCACAAGTTCGGCTAAGGTAGTAAAGGGAGAACTACTGTGATTGTATTTCTGGCACGTCCGGTTAAGTATCTCAGTAGAGAAAGCCAAAAACTGACTGTCATGATAGGCGAGAGCGGGTCAGCGATCCGATGACTTAGTGTTATACTCCAAATCGTTCGCGATTTATGCCATGTCATACGAGGGGCTGGGCTTTTGACTAGCCGTGGTGCAAAGGCGCCGTACTCCGGACTGCCGCTCATGCAAAGAAGGGACTAGTACTTAGCCCCACCAATGGACTCTTATGGCTAGATGAAAGTACTAAAATTGCATAGTCTGATTGCCTACTTGTCAGGACCCCGACTCGATGTCACATCGATCTAGCCGGTAACACCTCATATCACTTTGCGGCCTCACGCACGGTATCCCCACGGGTGTCGTCTTACCTTTTTCCCGGGACCGTTTGCGCCTTTTGGCTCACGTATATGATAGTGTCGCTAGCATCCATATGATAAGGAGCCCGGGCTGACATGAGTAGTCGTAAACCCAAAGTGGCACAGACTTACAGGGACAGGCATCCATGACCCAGCTTCGAACGTGTCGGTCATCAGCAAGTGGGTCCGGGCTGTAGCACTGGGCTAGCAGGACTCCGGTAAACCGGGCTGTAGCGGGCTAACAGGACTCCGGTACTCAAAGCGTGACATTTCCCCGAAGGGACAGACACAGGAACGAAGAAGGACACATGCCGGCCAGCCTAAGTGTTCCAGAGCAGTAGCAAGCTACCATGGCTCAGCGGTAACACTAGGAGACATTTCCCGGTAAGAGAGGCTACTAAAGATAAACAACTAGATAGTCAGATCCCACACATACCAAGCATTTCAATCATACACACAATATGCTCGATATGTGCAAATACAACGAAGCATCACAACATGACTCTACGACACAAGTACTTTATTTAAGGCTCAGGGAGCCATACATAACATACACAAAGGTACGGGTCTCACGACCCAACATACAAGTCATACAGTCATACAAACCAGTAGCGGAAGTAACTTGTCTGAGTACAGACAACTAGTAAAATAAAAGAGGCTTGGAAAGCCTAGCTATACTACGTGGTCCTTCACAAGCTCAGGGTCACCACCTGGGTCTTTAGCCTATTCGTTGATGTCAACGTCTACATAGAACCCATCAGAAGGGGTTGCAGCGTCTTCTGTAAAAAATGTAGATTATAGCAACATGAGTACAAAGGTACTCAGCAAGACTTACATCAGATCCTACATACATGCATATTATCAAGAAGGGTTGGTGGAGTTATTGCAGCAAGCCAGCTTTGACTCTTGGCTAGACTATCCTGCGATACTTCAACTTGAAATGGTTTCGCGCACACGAGTCCACTACTCACCACTTCAATACACTACCGAGGATCCGCCTCCGTCTTCCTACGGAAGAGCCATCCTCGGCACTCACACTTATCTTGAGGCTTTTAGCAGTTTCCATTTACTTGTCTATGAACTGTATAGGCAACCAAGTAGTCCTTTACCACGGACGCGGCTATTCGAATAGATTATGATAACCCTGCAGGGGTGTACTTCTTCATACATGTTTCCACCACTTAGCGTCTGCACACGACATGTGCTCGGCAGACTTCAAGCGAAAGCCGACGTGGGTGTAGACCACGACCTACCTAAACACTTAAGCCTCTAGTCCAGGTTTATCGCCTATCCAGGTTCCATCCGCAGGGAGTCCGGCCGAGGTTTCCCATACGGCCCCGAACGATGTGAACAGGGTTCCCGAGATACCTAACGGGTATTCGGTACACCCGGCCACGTACCTACCGCATCACAGCCCACCCCTACGGTCAGCGCTGTCCACGGCCTCCAGTAGGCTACAAACACCAGAAACTACTTGCAACTCCTGGACAGAGAGCTAGGGTGAATAAGAAGTCGAGCGGGGTCATATTTCAGGGCCCAATGCATGGTAGTAGCTGTATCTTAAATCACACATACAGATCTCAGTGCTTAAGGTCGGCTTCAATGAAACAACCCACCATGTACTCCTACATGGCCTCTCATCGATACCTTTACCAAATCGTGTTCACCACACCACTCTCATTACCGACATAATCATTTCACTCTAGCCCATCACCCAGATGAACCAGACCTGACACGACTCTAAGCATAGCAGGCATAGCAAGGTAGGAACAACACATACATATGGCTCAATCAACTCCTACACATGCTAGTGGGTTTCATCTAGTTACTGTGGCAATGACAGGTCATGCAGAGGAAATGGGTTCAACTACTGTAGCACACAGCAGTTTGAAACGCGTTGTCTTAATGCAGTAAAAGAGAGCAGGAGCGAGAACATGGGATTGTATCGATATGATCAAATGGTTGGTTGCTTGCCTGATGGGTCGATGCACTGATACGGTTCTTCGTTAGGGTAATCACGGTACTCCTCGGAGGCAGAACCTGTCGCAAAGGACACCGATACACAACCATCACCAAACAATGTGCAACAATATGATGCATGCATGAAACATGGCAATATGAGTGTGTTGGGCTAATGTAACTAAAACCAGAAGGGTTTGAACAAATTTGAATCAAAGATTCAAATTTCAAACTCAAACATGGCCTCTTAAAGTGCTTTTCCTTGTTCTGCATTAAACATCAAGTTAACTTGTTTAGTCATGCATGAAAATAGTACAGGTGGATAGATTGGATTTTTCTGATCATTTTTCATATATAATTTGTCTGATTTGGAGTTACAGAATAAAAGTTATGAATTTTTGAAGTTTAAATAATATTCTGGAATTTCCTGATTTAAATTAAATCCACAAATATAAATATTGCGCCAGCATGACGTCAGCATGACGTCAGTGGTCAACTGTGGCTGGCTGTGGTCAAACCTGACGTGTGGGGGCCACACGTCAGTGACAGGGGGGTTTAACAGGGTTAAATTAATCCTAATTAGGGATTAGTGGCGCTGGGGCCCACTGGTCTGTGTCAGGGGGTTAACTAACAGTGGTTAGCGCTAATCCTGATTAGCTACAGGGCTGGGCCCACCTGTCAGGGACTCAGGGGGGGTCCTGCCGTGGTCAAAGTGGGTCAAACCCACCGGCGACATGACGTCGGCGAGGCCCGAGACGGCGGCGCGGTGCGGGATCGCGCCACAGGGCACGGGCGAGGCCGTGCTTGGGCTCGTTGGAGAGCTCTTGCTCCCGCGCGTCGAGCGGTGGTGGTGGCCGAGCCTGGGGTGGCCGGTACCGACGACGGCGACGACCGTGGCGGCTGCCGGAGCTCGGTTGAGCTCGGGATCGAGGCTACAACGGCTGCGGAGATGCGGGGTTGGCACCTACGGCTTCTACGCGGTGCGGTGAAGATGTGGGTGTGCTCGGTTGGGCGCTACGGTGACTGTGGCCACGAGGCGACATCGCCGGCGGCGTGGAGCTCTCGGCCAAGACGGGGCTAAGGCCTAGAGATTGAACGAGACCAGGGGAGAAGGGGGAAACGACCCGGGGGCTCACCGCGGAGCTGCAGGGATGGTTAGCGGGCTCGGGGACGCGCTGGGGACGGCGAATTCGACGGCGATGATGGTCGGAGCCCGAAGAGGGGACGGCGACGTGGCGGCGTGTCAGGACCCCGACTCGATGTCACATCGATCTAGCTGGTAACACCTCATATCACTTTGCGGCCTCACGCACGGTATCCCCACGGGTGTCGTCTTACCTTTTCCCGGGACCGTTTGCGCCTTTTGGCTCACGTATATGATAGTGTCGCTAGCATCCATATGATAAAGAGCCCGGGCTGACATGACTAGTCGTAAACCCAAAGTGGCACAGACTTACAGGGACAGGCATCCATGACCCAGCTTCGAACGTGTCGGTCATCAGCAAGTGGGTCCGGGCTGTAGCACTGGGCTAGCAGGACTCCGGTAAACCGGGCTGTAGCGGGCTAACAGGACTCCGGTACTCAAAGCGTGACATTTCCCCGAAGGGACAGACACAGGAACGAAGAAGGACACATGCCGGCCAGCCTAAGTGTTCCAGAGCAGTAGCAAGCTACCATGGCTCAGCGGTAACACTAGGAGACATTTCCCGGTAAGAGAGGCTACTAAAGATAAACAACTAGATAGTCAGATCCCACACATACCAAGCATTTCAATCATACACACAATATGCTCGATATGTGCAAATACAACGAAGCATCACAACATGACTCTACGACACAAGTACTTTATTTAAGGCTCAGGAGCCATACATAACATACACACAAAGGTACGGGTCTCACGACCCAACATACAAGTCATACAATCATACAAGCCAACAGCGGAAGTAACTTGTCTGAGTACAGACAACTAGTAAAATAAAAGAGGCTTGGAAAGCCTGGCTATACTATGTGGTCCTTCACAAGCTCAGGGTCACCACCTGGGTCTTTAGCCTACTCGTTGATGTCAACGTCTACATAGAACCCATCAGAAGGGGTTGCAGCGTCTTCTGTAAAAATGTAGATTATAGCAACATGAGTACAAAGGTACTCAGCAAGACTTACATCAGATCCTACATACATGCATAGTATCAAGAAGGGTTGGTGGAGTTATTGCAGCAAGCCAGCTTTGACTCTTGGCTAGACTATCCTACGATACTCCAACTTGAAATAGTTTTGCGCACACGAGTCCACTACTCACCACTTCAATACACTACCGAGGATCCACCTCCGTCTTCCTACGGAAGAGCCATCCTCGGCACTCACACTTATCTTGAGGCTTTTAGTAGTTTCCATTTACTTGTCTATGAACTGTATAGGCAACCAAGTAGTCCTTTACCGCGGACGCGGCTATTCGAATAGATCATGTTAACCCTGCAGGGGTGTACTTCTTCATACATGTTTCCACCACTTAGCGTCTGCACACGACATGTGCTCGGCAGACTTCAAGCGAAAGCCGACGTGGGTGTAGACCACGACCTACCTAAACACTTAAGCCTCTAGTCCAGGTTTATCGCCTATTCAGGTTCCATCCGCAGGGAGTCCGGCCGAGGTTTCCCATACGGCCCCGAACGATGTGAACAGGGTTCCCGAGATACCTAACGGGTATTCGGTACACCCGGCCACGTACCTACCGCATCACAGCCCACCCCTACGGTCAGCGCTGTCCACGGCCTCCAGTAGGCTACAAACACCAGAAACTACTTGCAACTCCTGGACAGAGAGCTAGGGTGAATAAGAAGTCGAGCGGGGTCATATTTCAGGGCCCAATGCATGGTAGTAGCTGTATCTTAAATCACACATACAGATCTCAGTGCTTAAGGTCGGCTTCAATGAAACAACCCACCATGTACTCCTACATGGCCTCTCATCGATACCTTTACCAAATCGTGTTCACCACACCACTCTTATTACCGACATAATCATTTCACTCTAGCCCATCACCCAGATGAACCAGACCTGACACAACTCTAAGCATAGCAGGCATAGCAAGGTAGGAACAACACATACATATGGCTCAATCAACTCCTACACATGCTAGTGGGTTTCATCTAGTTACTGTGGCAATGACAGGTCATGCAGAGGAAATGGGTTCAACTACCGTAGCACACAGCAGTTTGAATCGCGTTGTCTTAATGCAGTAAAAGAGAGCAGGAGCGAGAACATGGGATTGTATCGATATGATCAAATGGTTGGTTGCTTGCCTGATGGTTCGTTGCACGGATACGACTCTTCGTTAGGGTAATCACGATACTCCTCGGGGACAGATCCTGTCGCAAAGGATAACGATACACAGGCATCACCAAACAATGTGCAACAATATGATGCATGCATGAAACATGGCAATATGAGTGTGTTGGGCTAATGCAACTAAAGCCAGTAGGGTTTGAGCAAATTTGAATCAAAGATTCAAATTCCAATTCAAATATGGCCTTTTAAAGTGCCTTTCCTTGTTCTGATTAAAACATCAATTTAACTTGTTTGATCATGCATGAAAATAGTACAGATGGATAGATTGGATTTTTCTGATCATTTTTCATATATAATTTGTCCAATTTGGAGTTACAGAATAAAAGTTATGAATTTTTGAAGTTTAAATAATATTCTGGAATTTCCTGATTTAATTTAAATCCAGAAATATCATTTACTGCGTCAGCCTGACATCACAGTGACATCAGCAGGTCAACAGGGCTGGCTCGGGTCAAACCTGACGTGTGGGGTCCACACGTCAGTGTCACAGGGACTAATCCCGCGTTGACCCCGGGCTGGTTAGCTTTGACTATGCCCTGGGGCCCACTTGTCAGCGTCAGTAGGTGGTGGATTAGTGGTTAATCAACTAGGCCACGTCAGCTCGCCGGAGTTCTGGCCGGCGGCGACCAACAGTGCGGCGGCGATAGTGGTTTTGGTCGTTTCGGCCACCAAATGGACCGCGGAGGCCACCGGAGTGAAGCTGAGGACGACCCGCGGCTCTTGGCGGAGTCAGTTGGGGTCGGGGTGGCCGGAGTCGACGGCGGCGAGCTCGGCTGCGGCCGCCGGGGTTCGGTCGTGCACGGGAGTGGTGCTGGAGCTCGAAGTCGAGCAAAGTGAGGCGCTAGGGATGCTCTACTGGGTTCTTGCGAACGTGTTGGACTCGCCGGGGTGACCAAATGGTCACCGGAGCTGCGTCGACGGCGAGCTCGGCGACGGCGGAGGTTCGGCCGTGGTGGGGATGAGCTACGGTGAGGGAACGAGGGGAAGAAGAGGGGGAAACGGTGGCGTAGCTCACCGCGGTTGCAGTGGGCGTCGAAGCGGGCTCGGGGACGCGCTGGAGACGGCGAATTCGTCGGCGACGGTGGTCGGAGCCCGAAGAGGGGAACGGCGACGTGGCGGCGATGCAGGGCTTCCGGGGACTCGTGGAGCGGTGGGGAGGAAGAGGGAGTTGTGGCGGAGCTTCTGAGCTACTCGGGGGAGCGAGGGGTGGCCGGAGACAGTGGCTACGGCGAACGGCGGCGACGGTGTGCTTCGGCCGAGAGCGAGAGAGAGCGAGGGAGAAACGGGGGAGAGTGAGCGAGAGCAGGGGGGATCGGGACGGGCTGCGGACGTCGTCCACGCGGCCAGGAGGGCGTCGGCAAGCAGGAGGTGGCCGCGCGGCCGCGCGCGCGCGAGCACGCAGCAGCTTCGGGGCGTGGGGAGGAAGACGACGGGGAGCTACAGTGTTGGGCTGGGTCGGCTGCTAGCTGGGCCGGCCAGCTGGCTGGGCCGCACAGGTAAGTCTTTCCCCTTTCTTTTCTGTTTTCTGTTTTATTTAATATATCTGCAACTTTGTTGAATTAAATAAAATACCTAGGCAACTCCAAAATTCACCAAACTACTCCTGGTCCATAGTTGGATTATTTCCAACATGAAACATTTTAGTTTGGAGATATTTGAGCATTTAAATATTTTATATTATTTTAAATGCCCAAATTCAAATATCTATGATTTAATTCAAAGACCCTAGGATGGCCTAGAAAAATGTGCACCACTTTTGTCAGAGGTTCTGAACCAAGGCTAAAATGATGGACATTTTAGAAGGGCATTTCAGGTTCATTGAAAAATTATTTTAGTAACCCTAGTTGGTTTCAGAGGGGACTGGGGGTTCTGTCATCCCCATTTCAAGTTTCTGATGAAAGAGTAAACATGATGCAACACTCTAATGCATGACTAGCTAGGGTGTGACAACTCACCCCCACTCAAAAGAATCTCGTCCCGAGATTTGGGTTCCTCCGAGAAGAAGGCGGGATATTCAAGTCGAAGACGATCCTCCCTTTCCCAAGTTGCTTCATCCTCAGAGTGGTGCGACCATTGAACCTTGAGAAACTTGATATTATGGCGTCGCGTGGTACGTTCGGCTTGATCGAGGATACGAATGGGGTACTCTCGATATGTAAGATTATCTTGGAGATCAAGCGTTTCGTGGTCCACTTCACGGATAGGATCCGAGAAGCAACGCCTGAGTTGAGAAACGTGGAAGACATCGTGAACTCTGGAGAGGTGCGGAGGTAGTTCCAACTGGTAGGCAACTTCTCCTCGTTTGGCAAGAATGCGAAAAGGTCCAATGTAACGAGGAGCCAATTTGCCTTTGATACCGAAACGTTGGGTTCCCTTCAGAGGGGTGACCCGAAGATAAGCCTTCTCGTCAACCTCGAAAGTCATAGCCTTATGTTTTCGGTCATATTGACTCTTTTGACGGGATTGGGCTGTTTTCAACTTTTCACGAACGATACGAACTTGTTCTTCTGCTTCCTGAATCATATCCGGGCCAAAGAATTGTCTTTCCCCGGTCTCTGACCAGTTAAGGGGTGTTCGACATCGTCGTCCATAGAGAACTTCAAAAGGGGCTTTACCCAAGCTAGATTGATAGCTGTTGTTGTAAGCGAATTCGGCAAATGGAAGGCACTTCTCCCAGTCCATTCCGAAAGAGATAACAGAGGCTCGAAGCATGTCTTCTAGAATCTGATTGACGCGTTCCACTTGACCACTTGACTGAGGGTGGAAAGCGGTGCTAAAGGAGAGACGGGTTCCCATAGCATTTTGGAAACTTTCCCAAAATCGAGAGGTGAAAAGACTTCCTCGATCCGAATTGATTTCCAAAGGAACACCATGGAGGGACACTATTCGGGAGATGTATAAGTCTGCCAGCTGACTAGCGGTTATACTCTCACGAACAGGTAAGAAATGAGCTACTTTGGAAAGACGATCGACCACGACGAAAATAGCATTATTCCCTCTTTTGGTCCTGGGAAAACCGGTAATGAAATCCATACCAATTTTATCCCATTTCCATTCAGGAATAGCTAAGGGTTGAAGGGTGCCAGCAGGCCGTTGATGCTCTGCTTTTACACGACGACAGACGTCGCAATTAGCAATATACTGAGCAATTTCTCTCTTCATCCTAGTCCACCAGAACCTCTGGCGTAGGTCCTGATACATTTTAGTACTACCGGGATGAATGGTGAGAGGAGATTCATGGGCCTCCTTAAGGATCAACTGCCGCAGATGCTGGTTCTTGGGAACCACTAGACGATTCTCAAAGTACACAACACCATGATCATTTGTGGAGAAACAACTAGCACCTCCGCTAGCAATGTTCTCTTTGATTTTAGATATTCCCTTATCTCGCTTTTGGGCAGCGATGATTTGATCCGTAAGAGTAGGTTTTGCTACCAAGGTGGAAAGAAAACCTTGAGGTACAATGTGAAGGTTAAGCTTCCGAAATTCCTCATGGAGAAGCGGTTGACTTTGTTGTAACATCAGGTTGTTACAATAAGATTTACGACTTAGCGCATCAGCCATGACGTTGGCTTTCCCTGGGGTGTAGGTTATTCCTAAGTCGAAGTCTGTGATCAATTCAACCCAACGTCTCTGCCTGAGATTCAAATCCGGTTGGGTGAAGATGTACTTCAGGCTTTGGTGATCAGTGAATATTTCGCAACGATTACCGAGGAGGTAATGTCGCCAGGTCTTAAGTGCATAGACTACGGCTGCAAGTTCTAGATCATGAGTAGGATAATTCTCCTCATGTGGGTGCAATTGCCGTGAAGCGTAAGCAATTACGTGTCGATCTTGCATGAGAATGCAACCTAGTCCTTGTCGCGAGGCGTCGCAGTAGATAACAAAGTCCTTGGAGAAGTCTGGCGGTACCAGTACGGGAGCAGAAGTCAGGCGTCTTTTCAGTTCCTGAAAACTGTGCTCACATTGTGGAGTCCATTCGAACTTCTTATCTTTCTTGAGGAGTTCGGTTAGAGGTTTAGCAACTTTGGAGAAGTTCTCGACAAAGCGACGGCAATAGCTCGCTAAGCCTAGAAAACTCCGAACTTGCTTGACCGATTCGGGTGGAGTCCAATCAAGGACGGCTTGAACTCGCTCAGGGTTAACAGCAATACCTTTACCAGATATTACATGACCCAGATAGGTCACTTCTGGCAACCAGAATTCACATTTTGAAAATTTGGCATAAAGGCGATGCTCACGAAGTTTCTGCAACACTAGTCTTAGATGTTCGGCATGTTCTTCCTCGTTCTTGGAGTAGATGAGTATATCATCGAGATAAACTACGACGAATTTATCCAAATACTCCATGAAGATTGAGTTCATTAACCGAGAAAAGGTGGCTGGAGCGTTGGTTAAACCGAAGGACATGACGGTGTACTCGTATTGGCCATAACGAGTAACAAAGGCCGTTTTAGGAATGTCCCCGTTTCTGATTTTGATTTGATGGTATCCCAACCTCAAATCCATCTTGGAGAAGACTGAGGATCCAGCGAGCTGATCATACAGGTCGTTGATCCTGGGAAGTGGATATTTGTTCTTGATTGTGACCAAATTGACAGGTCGGTAATCTACAACCATCCGGTCCGTACCATCCTTCTTCTTGACGAATAGGACGGGGCAAGCCCACGGAGATGAACTAGGTCGGATGAAACCCTTTTTCAAGGATTCATCGAGTTGTTTCTTAAGCTCGGCTAGTTCTAGAGGTGCCATCTTGTAAGGTCTTCTAGCAATCGGAACGGTTCCGGGGATGAGGTCTATTACGAACTCAACATCCCTGTCAGGTGGAACACCTGGCAATTCCTCTGGAAAGACATCCGGGAAGTCACGGACTACCGGAACGTCCTCAAGGTCTGGCAAAGGGTTGGCGTTAAGAGAATATAATTGTCGCTTGGCTATTCGAGTCAAAACGTTGACTATCTTCCCGAAGGGTGGGTGAGTTGAACAGTCCTAGAGAAGCAATCAATTTGGGCATGATGGGCTGACATCCAGTCCATACCCAAAATGATATTAATATCTGAAGATTTAAGGGCTATCAAAGATGCAAGGAAAACAAGTCTGTCGACTTGGATTTCATTTCCATAACTTACCCTAGAGGTCTGCCATCTAGACCCAGGGGTAGAGATTTCCATAGTGGATGGCAAGTCACAGAATGCAACGTTATGCAAACGAGCATAATTTTCAGATATAAAGGAATGAGAGGCTCCTGTATCGAAAAGAACAGATGCCGGGTGGCAATTAACAAGAAGCGTACCGAGAACGACGTTGGGATCCTCTTGAGCTTCTTCGGCAGAGACACAGTTGACATGGCCACGTGAAGCGGTGACCGGTTTAGCGTGGAACACTTTTCCTGTCGGCTTGCCACGGCCAACAGCTTTAGCAGATTGATTGGGGTTGGTCTGGGGACACTCACGCATATAATGACCAGATTCCCCACACTTGAAACAAGTCACGGAACTGGTACGTGGAGGAGCATTATTGGTTGGACCCCCATAGGGCTTAGCTGGAGCAGACTGTTGAGCGGGGCGAGGCGCCTGGAAAGATGGCCTCGGTGTGAACCTGGGTGGCAGGGCGGTGTTGGGTACCCACACGCGGCGCTTCTGAGGACCAGCACCGGATGAGGAACCCGTGTCACGTCCATGCTTGCGTGTTGCGTCATAGTCAGTCTGACCAGTTTCAGCACTGATGGCTTTGTTGACAAGTTTCGAAAAAGATGTGCACTCATGCAGACGGAGGTCGCGGCGAAGCTCAGGACTAAGGCCCTTACGGAACCTTGCTTGCTTCTTGGCGTCAGTAGAAACTTCCTCGGTTGCATATCGTGCAAGATTACCAAACTCCCTGCTATAGACATCCACAGAAAGTCGGCCTTGGGTGAAATTGCAAAATTCTTCACGCTTACGGTCCATGAGACCCTCCGGAATGTGATGTTCACGGAAAGCGTCGCTGAATTCAGCCCAAGTTGTGACATGGCCCGCTGGGCGCATAGCTCCATAATTCTCCCACCATAGACTGGCGGGGCCTTCAAGATGATATGCAGCAAAGGTGACCTTGTCAGCCTCAGCTACCAGCGCGGAACGCAGCTTGTGAGAGATACTGCGAAGCCAGTCATCAGCGTCGAGAGGCTCGACGGAGTGGTGGAACGTGGGTGGATGCAATTTGATAAAATCACTGAGTGACACCACGTTAGCCCTCTGATGGTGTGCTGTATTCTGTTCAATACGCTCCAACAAACGGTTTGTCTCCCGCTTGTTTCGCTCAGCTTCCATCATAACCTCGGCTAGTGAAGGAGGATGAGGCAGATTTTCATTCCTGGCTTCACTGCCTTCGGCCTGCTCTTGAGAAGCAGGGTTGGCGCGCGTGTTGACCATCCTAGGTAAACAAGACAATGATTTAGTCAGAATGATGAAATTCCGACATGGGATATATAATGTAAGGAATAACTCGGAATGCAAGATGATCATCCGTATGACATGGTAGATACAGAAACTGCTTCTTTATTCCATCGTCATACACACCATACAGGTTTAGTACAAGACCAAACAAAGTACTATTACGGTGAGAAAAGGATTACATCTCATCGGAGGCATTCCAAGCTCCTATACATTATTTTTCTACACCTCCGGAAGGAGTACAAACTAGGTCATATCCCACGAGTCACGCAGGACGATAGACGACACAGCTAGTGCGAACTAGTGATACTACTACTAACTCAGACCGATCCGTAGTAGTCCTCGTAGAAGTCACCTCCATAGCCTGGAAGCTCAACATGTTCATCCGGAAACAGACGATCTCGCGGAGCTTGTGGACCATAGGGGCTAGGATGAGGCCTTGGACCAACAAACGGTGGCCTGCGGGGACCGCGAGGTGGGGTGATGCCTCCTACATCACGCCAAACCATCACGTCCGGCAGAGCAGATCTCACAGGATAGAGATCGCGCATATCTGAATATCCAGCTTGCACCGCCGGTGCGAACCGAGTCAAAGTGGCCCAGTGGTCAGCACGGGTATTGAAGAGCTCTAACCTTAAGGCCCGATTTTCACGGTCCTTATCCTCGAGCATCTCAGCAGTGGTGCGAGTCCGTGAATCCTCCTGAGTGGAGTCAGCATAGATAGCCTGGAGATATCCTTGTGCTCCCGGAAGTGATCCTGGCATATACCGGAAGTCAGAGTCCCGAAATAGACCAGATCTGACTCGCATAATGGTCATCATAGAGTAGGCGGCATCCTGCACAGCCATCTCGATAGTAACCCCGAGTCCATAGGAGCAGTGAAGAGGCTCAGTGGATCCAGGATAAGATGGAAATATCCTGACAGTGCAGAGATACTGGCTTTGATTAAAGTCTCGGAATTGCTCTTCGACCGTGTACTCAGGATACCAGCGGTATCCAGCCTCAGTCATTACCCTGACCAACTTAGCAGTATGGCCGGGTACATCTAGGCATCGAGTCAGGCGAACCACTTGATTGAGGTCGCGAGTGGCCATCTGAAAGCATAATCATAATGCAAAGGCATTAGAATTTCTAGCAAAATTTCGGCAGCATAACAGCTGTAAATGCTCAAAAAGGATATTGAGACATTTGACAAAGGATTTCGTACACACCCAACATCATCATATCAAAGTTCTGGAACCATTCTAACAACATAATGTGGTAGTAGAACTGAACTAGGCTTGTAACCATCAAACTTATAAGGTACTACTGATTAGTAACACGTGATCCTGATAGAGAGAACAGATCCTAATTCCTTAACCCCCGGTGGAAGAATGGACTGACTCAGATCAGAATGTCATAAGATAAAGGAGTAAAAGAGCCTTACGTTCCAACCCACAAACAATTCCCCTACATATAGCTAAAGAATTTCTAGACTCAACATCGACCAGTTTGGCTTGGAGAACCTACAGGCAGTCCGGCTCTGATGCCAACGCTGTCAGGACCCCGACTCGATGTCACATCGATCTAGCTGGTAACACCTCATATCACTTTGCGGCCTCACGCACGGTATCCCCACGGGTGTCGTCTTACCTTTTCCCGGGACCGTTTGCGCCTTTTGGCTCACGTATATGATAGTGTCGCTAGCATCCATATGATAAAGAGCCCGGGCTGACATGACTAGTCGTAAACCCAAAGTGGCACAGACTTACAGGGACAGGCATCCATGACCCAGCTTCGAACGTGTCGGTCATCAGCAAGTGGGTCCGGGCTGTAGCACTGGGCTAGCAGGACTCCGGTAAACCGGGCTGTAGCGGGCTAACAGGACTCCGGTACTCAATGCGTGACATTTCCCCGAAGGGACAGACACAGGAACGAAGAAGGACACATGCCGGCCAGCCTAAGTGTTCCAGAGCAGTAGCAAGCTACCATGGCTCAGCGGTAACACTAGGAGACATTTCCCGGTAAGAGAGGCTACTAAAGATAAACAACTAGATAGTCAGATCCCACACATACCAAGCATTTCAATCATACACACAATATGCTCGATATGTGCAATACAACGAAGCATCACAACATGACTCTACGACACAAGTACTTTATTTAGGGCTCAGAGAGCCATACATAACATACACACAAAGGTACGGGTCTCACGACCCAACATACAAGTCATACAATCATACAAGCCAACAGCGGAAGTAACTTGTCTGAGTACAGACAACTAGTAAAATAAAAGAGGCTTGGAAAGCCTGGCTATACTATGTGGTCCTTCACAAGCTCAGGGTCACCACCTGGGTCTTTAGCCTACTCGTTGATGTCAACGTCTACATAGAACCCATCAGAAGGGGTTGCAGCGTCTTCTGTAAAAATGTAGATTATAGCAACATGAGTACAAAGGTACTCAGCGAGACTTACATCAGATCCTACATACATGCACAGTATCAAGAAGGGTTGGTGGAGTTATTGCAGCAAGCCAGCTTTGACTCTTGGCTAGGCTATCCTACGATACTCCAACTTGAAATAGTTTTGCGCACACGAGTCCACTACTCACCACTTCAATACACTACCGAGGATCCACCTCCGTCTTCCTACGGAAGAGCCATCCTCGGCACTCACACTTATCTTGAGGCTTTTAGTAGTTTCCATTTACTTGTCTATGAACTGTATAGGCAACCAAGTAGTCCTTTACCGCGGACGCGGCTATTCGAATAGATCATGTTAACCCTGCAGGGGTGTACTTCTTCATACATGTTTCCACCACTTAGCGTCTGCACACGACATGTGCTCGGCAGACTTCAAGCGAAAGCCGACGTGGGTGTAGACCACGACCTACCTAAACACTTAAGCCTCTAGTCCAGGTTTATCGCCTATTCAGGTTCCATCCGCAGGGAGTCCGGCCGAGGTTTCCCATACGGCCCCGAACGATGTGAACAGGGTTCCCGAGATACCTAACGGGTATTCGGTACACCCGGCCACGTACCTACCGCATCACAGCCCACCCCTACGGTCAGCGCTGTCCACGGCCTCCAGTAGGCTACAAACACCAGAAACTACTTGCAACTCCTGGACAGAGAGCTAGGGTGAATAAGAAGTCGAGCGGGGTCATATTTCAGGGCCCAATGCATGGTAGTAGCTGTATCTTAAATCACACATACAGATCTCAGTGCTTAAGGTCGGCTTCAATGAAACAACCCACCATGTACTCCTACATGGCCTCTCATCGATACCTTTACCAAATCGTGTTCACCACACCACTCTTATTACCGACATAATCATTTCACTCTAGCCCATCACCCAGATGAACCAGACCTGACACAACTCTAAGCATAGCAGGCATAGCAAGGTAGGAACAACACATACATATGGCTCAATCAACTCCTACACATGCTAGTGGGTTTCATCTAGTTACTGTGGCAATGACAGGTCATGCAGAGGAAATGGGTTCAACTACCGTAGCACACAGCAGTTTGAATCGCGTTGTCTTAATGCAGTAAAATAGAGCAGGAGCGAGAACATGGGATTGTATCGATATGATCAAATGGTTGGTTGCTTGCCTGATGGTTCGTTGCACGGATACGATTCTTCGTTAGGGTAATCACGGTACTCCTCGGGGACAGATCCTGTCGCAAAGGATAACGATACACAGGCATCACCAAACAATGTGCAACAATATGATGCATGCATGAAACATGGCAATATGAGTGTGTTGGGCTAATGCAACTAAAGCCAGTAGGGTTTGAGCAAATTTGAATCAAAGATTCAAATTCCAGATTCAAATATGGCCTTTTAAAGTGCCTTTCCTTGTTCTGATTAAAACATCAATTTAACTTGTTTGATCATGCATGAAAATAGTACAGATGGATAGATTGGATTTTTCTGATCATTTTTCATATATAATTTGTCCAATTTGGAGTTACAGAATAAAAGTTATGAATTTTTGAAGTTTAAATAATATTCTGGAATTTCCTGATTTAATTTAAATCCAGAAATATCATTTACTGCGTCAGCCTGACATCACAGTGACATCAGCAGGTCAACAGGGCTGGCTCGGGTCAAACCTGACGTGTGGGGTCCACACGTCAGTGTCACAGGGACGGGTCCACACGTCAGTGTCACAGGGACTAATCCCGCGTTGACCCCGGGCTGGTTAGCTTTGACTATGCCCTGGGGCCCACTTGTCAGCGTCAGTAGGTGGTGGATTAGTGGTTAATCAACTAGGCCGCGTCAGCTCGCCGGAGTTCTGGCCGGCGGCGACCAACAGTGCGGCGGCGATAGTGGTTTTGGTCGTTTCGGCCACCAAATGGACCGCGGAGGCCACCGGAGTGAAGCTGAGGACGACCCGCGGCTCTTGGCGGAGTCAGTTGGGGTCGGGGTGGCCGGAGTCGACGGCGGCGAGCTCGGCTGCGGCCGCCGGGGTTCGGTCGTGCACGGGAGTGGTGCTGGAGCTCGAAGTCGAGCAAAGTGAGGCGCTAGGGATGCTCTACTGGTTCTTGCGAACGTGTTGGGCTCGCCGAGGTGACCAAATGGTCACCGGAGCTGCGTCGACGGCGAGCTCGGCGATGGCGGAGGTTCGGCCGTGGTGGGGATGCAGCTACGGTGAGGGAACGAGGGGAAGAAGAGGGGGAAACGGTGGTGTAGCTCACCGCGGTTGCAGTGGGCGTCGAAGCGGGCTCGGGGACGCGCTGGAGACGGCGAATTCGTCGGCGACGGTGGTCGGAGCCCGAAGAGGGGAACAGCGACGTGGCGATGATGCAGGGCTTCCGGGGACTCGTGGAGCGGTGGGGAGGAAGAGGGAGTTGTGGCGGAGCTTCTGAGCTACTCGGGGGAGCGAGGGGTGGCCGGAGACAGTGGCTACGGCAAACGGCGGCGACGGTGATCTTCGGCCGAGAGCGAGAGAGAGCGAGGGAGAAACGGGGGAGAGTGAGCGAGAGCAGGGGGGATCGGGACGGGCTGCGGACGTCGTCCACGCGGCCAGGAGGGCGTCGGCAAGCAGGAGGTGGCCGCGCGGCCGCGCGCGCGCGAGCACGCAGCAGCTTCGGGGCGTGGGGAGGAAGACGACGGGGAGCTACAGTGTTGGGCTGGGTCGGCTGCTAGCTGGGCCGGCCAGCTGGCTGGGCCGCGCAGGTAAGTCTTTCCCCTTTCTTTTCTGTTTTCTGTTTTATTTAATATATCTGCAACTTTGTTGAATTAAATAAAATACCTAGGCAACTCCAAAATTCACCAAACTACTCCTGGTCCATAGTTGGATTATTTCCAACATGAAACATTTTAGTTTGGAGATATTTGAGCATTTAAATATTTTATATTATTTTAAATGCCCAAATTCAAATATCTATGATTTAATTCAAAGACCCTAGGATGGCCTAGAAAAATGTGCACCACTTTTGTCAGAGGTTCTGAACCAAGGCTAAAATGATGGACATTTTAGAAGGGCATTTCAGGTTCATTGAAAAATTATTTTAGTAACCCTAGTTGGTTTCAGAGGGGGACTGGGGGTTCTGTCATCCCCATTTCAAGTTTCTGATGAAAGAGTAAACATGATGCAACACTCTAATGCATGACTAGCTAAGGTGTGACACGGCGATGCAGGGCTTCCGGAGGCCCGTGGAGTGGTGGGGAGGAAGAGGGGGTCGAGGCGGAGCCTCTGGGCTAGTCGGGGGAGCAAGGGGTGGCCGGTGGCTGCAGCTACGGTGAACGGCGTCGGCGGCTGCGCTCTGCTTCGGAAGAGGGGGCGAGGGAGGCGAAGCAGGTAGAGAGGGAAGAGGTGCACGGGACAGTGAGGGGGGTCAGGGGGATCGGGACGGCCTGCGGAAGTCGTCCACGCGGCCAGGAGCTCGTCGGCAAGCAGGAGGTGGCCGCGCGGCCGTGCGTGTGCGAGCACGCAGCAGCTTCGGGGCGAGGGGAGGAAGGCGACGGAGGGCTGCAGTGGTGGGCTGGGCCGCCTGCTGGCTGGGCCGGCCAGCTGGCTGGGCTGCACAGGGAGGAGCCCAGGTAAGCTTCTCCCTTTTAATTATTTTCTGTTTTCTAATTTCTGACATTTGTTTTGATTTAAATAAAATATTAAATCATTTTATTTCCTTATGCCAATTTTTGCAGGAGCTAGATATATTATTCCAGAGCTCCTTTATAAATGGCATAATATTTGGACATATATTAATATATATAAATAATATATTTCCAAAGCAAATAATTATGCATTAATTCCAAATGCCCAAAATAAATACCTATGAGCTCTTGAAAATATTGGTTTGATTTTTATCTCTGTCCAATATTTTCAGAGAGCAACATGAGCATTTTCTTGGACCTTTTTGGAGAAATTTTTATTTGGATCATTTTCAAAAATGATTTTGAGGGTTTCACAGATCCCCATTTCAAGTTTCTGATGAAAGAGTAAACATGATGCAACATTCTAATGCATGACTAGCTAGGGTGTGACAACTCACCCCCACTCAAAAGAATCTCATCCCGAGATTTGGGTTCCTCCGGGAAGAAGGCGGGATACTCGAGTCGAAGACGATCCTCCCTTTCCCAAGTTGCTTCATCCTCAGAATGGTGCGACCATTGAACTTTGAGAAACTTGATATTATGACGTCGGGTGGTACGTTCGGCTTGATCGAGGATACGAACGGGGTACTCTCGATATGTAAGATTATCTTGGAGATCAAGCGTTTCGTGGTCCACTTCACGGATAGGATCCGAGAAGCAACGCCTGAGTTGAGAAACGTGGAAGACATCGTGGACCCTAGAGAGGTGCGGAGGTAGCTCCAATTGGTAGGCAACTTCCCCTCGTTTGGCAAGAATGCGAAAAGGTCCAATGTAACGAGGAGCCAATTTGCCTTTGATACCGAAACGATGGGTTCCCTTCAGAGGGGCGACCCGAAGATAAGCCTTCTCGTCAACCTCGAAAGTCATAGCCTTATGTTTTCGGTCATATTGACTCTTTTGACGAGATTGGGCTGTTTTCAACTTTTCACGAACGATACGAACTTGTTCTTCTGCTTCCTGAATCATATCCGGGCCAAAGAATTGTCATTCCCCGGTCTCTGACCAGTTAAGGGGTGTCCGACACCGTCGTCCATAGAGAACTTCAAAAGGGGCTTTACCCAAGCTAGATTGATAGTTGTTGTTGTAAGCGAATTCGGCAAATGGAAGGCACTTCTCCCAGTCCATTCCGAATGAGATAACAGAGGCTCGAAGCATGTCTTCTAGAATCTGGTTGACGCGTTCCACTTGACCACTCGACTGAGGGTGGAAAGCGGTGCTAAAAGAGAGACGGGTTCCCATAGCATTTTGGAAACTTTCCCAAAATCGAGAGGTGAAAATACTTCCTCGATCCGAGTTAATTTCCAAAGGAACACCATGGAGGGACACTATTCGGGAGATGTATAAGTCTGCCAGCTGGCTAGCGGTTATACTCTCACGAACAGGTAAGAAATGGGCTACTTTGGAAAGACGATCGACCACGACGAAAATAGCATTATTCCCTCTCTTGGTCCTGGGAAAACCGGTAATGAAATCCATACCAATTTTATCCCATTTCCATTCAGGAATAGCTAAGGGTTGAAGGGTGCCAGCAGGCCGTTGGTGCTCTGCTTTAACACGACGACAGACGTCGCAATTAGCAATATACTGAGCAATTTCTCTTTTCATCCTAGTCCACCAGAACCTCTGGCGTAGGTCCTGATACATCTTAGTACTACCGGGATGAATGGTGAGAGGAGATTCATGAGCTTCTTTAAGGATCAACTGCCGTAGATGCTGGTTCTTGGGAACCACTAGACGGTTCTCAAAGTACACAACACCATGATCATTTGTGGAGAAACAACTAGCACCTCCGCTAGCAATGTTCTCTTTGATTTTAGATATTCCCTTATCTCGCTTTTGGGCAGCAATGATTTGATCCGAAAGAGTAGGTTTTGCTACCAAGGTGGAAAGAAAACCTTGAGGAACAATGTGAAGGTTAAGCTTCCGAAATTCCTCATGGAGAAGCGATTGACTTTGTTGTAACATCAGGTTGTTACAATAAGATTTACGACTTAGCGCATCAGCCATGACGTTGGCTTTCCCTGGGGTGTAGGTTATTCCTAGGTCGAAGTCTGTGATCAACTCCACCCAACGTCTTTGCCTGAGATTCAGATCCGGTTGGGTGAAGATGTACTTCAGACTTTGGTGATCAGTGAATATTTCGCAACGATTACCGAGGAGGTAATGCCGCCAGGTCTTAAGTGCATAGACTACGGCTGCAAGCTCTAGATCATGAGTAGGATAATTCTCCTCATGTGGGTGCAATTGCCGTGAAGCGTAGGCAATTACGTGTCGATCTTGCATGAGGATGCAACCTAGTCCTTGTCGCGAGGCGTCGAAGTAGATAACAAAGTCCTTGGAGAAGTTCTCGACAAAACGACGACAATAGCTTGCTAAGCCCAGAAAACTCCGAACTTGCTTGACCGATTCAGGTGGAGTCCAATTAAGGACGGCTTGAGCTCGCTCAGGGTTAACAGCAATACCTTTACCAGATATTACATGACCCAGATAGGTCACTTCTGACAACCAGAATTCACATTTAGAAAATTTGGCATAAAGGCGGTGCTCTCGAAGTTTCTTCAACACTAGCCTTAGATGTTCGGCATGTTCTTCCTCGTTCTTGGAGTAGATGAGTATATCATCGAGATAAACCACGACGAATTTATCCAAATACTCCATGAAGATTGAGTTCATTAACCGAGAGAAGGTGGCTGGAGCGTTGGTTAAACCGAAGGACATGACGGTGTACTCGTATTGGCCATAACGAGTAACAAAGGCCGTTTTAGGAATGTCCCCGTTTTTGATTTTGATTTGATGGTAGCCCAACCTCAAATCCATCTTGGAGAAGACTGAGGATCCAGCGAGCTGATCATACAGGTCGTTGATCCTGGGAAGCGGATATTTGTTCTTGATTGTGACCAAATTGACAGGTCGGTAATCTACAACCATCCGGTCCGTACCATCCTTCTTCTTGACGAATAGGACGGGGCAAGCCCACGGCGATGAACTAGGGCGGATGAAACCCTTTTTCAAGGACTCATCGAGTTGTTTCTTAAGCTCGGCTAGTTCTAGGGGTGCCATCTTATAAGGTCTTCTAGCAATCGGAACGGTTCCTGGGATGAGGTCTATTACGAACTTAACATCCCTGTCAAGTGGAACACCTGGCAATTCCTCTGGGAAGACATCCGGGAAGTCACGGACTACCGGAACGTCCTCAAGATCTGGCAAAGGGCTAGCGTTAAGAGAATATAATTGTCACTTGGCTATTCGGGTTAAGACATTGACTATCTTGCCCGAAGGGTGAGTGAGTTGAAAAGTCCTAGAGAAGCAATCAATTTGGGCATGATGAGCTGACATCCAGTCCATACCCAGAATGATATTAATATCTGAAGATTTAAGGGCTATCAAAGACGCGAGGAAAACAAGTCTATCGACTTGGATTTCATTTCCATAACTTACCCTAGAGGTATGCCATCTAGACCCGGGAGTAGAAATTTCCATAGTGGATGGCATGTCACAGAATGCAACGTTATGCAAACGAGCATAATTTTCGGATATAAAAGAATGAGAGGCTCCTGTATCGAAAAGAACAGATGCCGGGTGGCAATTTACAAGAAGCGTACCGAGAACGACGTTGGGATCCTCTTGAGCTTCTTCGGCCGAGATACAGTTGACATGGCCACGTGAAGCGGTGACCGGCTTGGCGTGGAATATCTTTCCTGTCGGCTTGCCACGGCCAACAACTTTAGCAGATGGATTGGGGTTGGTTTGGGGACACTCATGCATATAGTGGCCAGATTCCCCACACTTGAAACAAGTCACGGAACTGGTACGTGGAGGAGCATTGTTGGTTGGACCCCCATAGGGCTTAGCCGGTGCAGACTGTTGAATAGGGCGAGGCGTCTGGAAAGATGGCCTCGGTGTGAACCTGGGTGGCAGGGCGGTGTTGGGTACCCACACGCGGCGCTTCTGAGGACCAGCACCGGATGAGGAACCCATGTCACGGCCATGCTTGCGTGTTGCGTCATAGTCAGTCTGACCAGTTTCAGCACTGATGGCTTTGTTGACAAGTTTCTGAAAAGATGTGCACTCATGCAGGCGGAGGTCGCGGCGAAGCTCAGGACTAAGGCCCTTACGGAACCTTGCCTGCTTCTTGGCGTCAGTAGAAACTTCCTCGGTTGCATATCATGCGAGGTTACCAAACTCTCTGCTGTAAGCATCAACAAAAAGTCGGCCTTGGGCGAAACTGCAAAATTCTTCACGTTTACGGTCCATGAGACCCTCCGGAATGTGATGTTCACGGAAAGCCTCGCTGAATTCAGCCCAAGTAGGGACATGGCCCGCCGGGCGCATAGCTCCATAATTCTCCCACCATAGACTGGCGGGGCCTTCAAGATGATATGCAGCAAAGGTGACCTTGTCAGCCTCCGCTACCAGCGCGGAACGCAGTTTGTGAGCGATACTGTGAAGCCAGTCATCAGCGTCGAGAGGCTCGACGGAGTGGTGGAACATGGGTGGATGTAATTTGATAAAATCACTGAGTGACACCACGTTAGTCCTCTGATGGTGTGCTGTGTTCTGTTCAATACGCTCCAACAAACGGTTGGTCTCCCGCTTGTTTCTCTCAGCTTCCATCATAACCTCGGCTAGGAAAGGAGGATGAGGCAGATTTGCATCCCTGACTTCACTGCCTTCGGCCTGCTCTTGAGGAGCAGGGTTGGTGCGCGTGTTGACCATCCTAGGTAAACAAGACAATGATTTAGTCAGGATGATAAAATTCCGACATAGGATATAAAATGTAAGGAATAACTCGAAATGCAAGATGATCATCCGTATGACATGGTAAATACAGAAACTGCTTCTTTATTCCATCGTCATACACACCATACAGGGTTTAGTACAAGACCAAACAAAGTACTATTACGGTGAAAGAGGATTACATCTCATCGGAGGCATTCCAAGCTCCTATACATTATTTTTCTACATCTCCGGAAGAGTACAAACTAGGTCATATCCCACGAGTCACGCAGGACGATAGACGACACAGCTAGTGCGAACTAGTGATACTACCACTAACTCAGACCGATCCGTAGTAGTCCTCGTAGAAGTCACCTCCATAGCCTGGAAGCTCAACATGATCATCCGGAAACAGACGATCTCGCGGAGCTTGTGGACCATAGGGGCTAGGATGAGGTCTTGGACCAACAGACGGTGGCCTGCGGGGACCGCGAGGTGGGGTGATGCCTCCTACATCACGCCAACCCATCACGTCTGGCAAAGCAGATCTCACAGGATAGAGATCGCGCATATCTGAAAATCCAGCTTGCACCGCCGGTGCGAACCGAGTCAATGTGGCCCAGTGGTCAGCACGGGTATTGAAGAGCTCTAACCTTAAGGCCCGATTTTCACGGTCCTTATCCTCGAGCATCTCAGCAGTGGTGCGAGTCCGTGAATCCTCCTGGGTGGGGTCAGCATAGATAGCCTGGAGATAACCTTGTGCTCCCGGAAGTGATCCTGGCATATACCGGAAATCAGAGTCCCGAAATAGACCAGATCTGACTCGCATAATGGTCATCATAGAGTAGGCGGCGTCCTGCACAGCCATCTCAATAGTAACCCCGAGACCATAGGAGCAGTGAAGGGGCTCGGTGGATCCAGGATAAGATGGAAATATCCTGACAGTGCATAGATACTGGCTTTGATTAAAGTCCCGAAATTGCTCTTCGACCGTGTACTCAGGATACCAGCGGTATCCAGCCTCAGTCATTACCCTGACCAACTTAGCAGTATGGTCGGGTACATCTAGGCATCGAGTCAGGCGAACCACTTGATTGAGGTCGCGAGTGGCCATCTGAAAGCATAATCATAATGCAAAGGCATTAGAATTTCTAGCAAAATTTCGGCAGCATAACAGCTGTAAATGCTCAAGAAGGATTTGAGACATTTGACAAAGGATTTCATACACACTCAACATCATCATATCAAAGTTCTGAATCCATTCTAACAACATAATGTGGTAGTAGAACTGAACTAGGCTTGTATCCATCAAACTTATAAGGTACTACTGATTAGTAACACGTGATCCTGATAGAGAGAATAGATCCTAATTCCTTAACCCCCGGTGGAAGAATGGACTGACTCAGATCAGAATGTCATAAGATAGAGGAGTAAAAAGAGCCTTACGTTCCAACCCACAAACAATTCCCCTACATATAACTAAAGAATTTCTAGACTCAACATCGACCAGTTTGGCTTGGAGAACCTACAGGCAGTCCGGCTCTGATACCAACGCTGTCAGGACCCCGACTCGATGTCACATCGATCTAGCCGGTAACACCTCATATCACTTTGCGGCCTCACGCACGGTATCCCCACGGGTGTCGTCTTACCTTTTTCCCGGGACCGTTTGCGCCTTTTGGCTCACGTATATGATAGTGTCGCTAGCATCCATATGATAAGGAGCCCGGGCTGACATGACTAGTCGTAAACCCAAAGTGGCACAGACTTACAGGGACAGGCATCCATGACCCAGCTTCGAACGTGTCGGTCATCAGCAAGTGGGTCCGGGCTGTAGCACTGGGCTAGCAGGACTCCAGTAAACCGGGCTGTAGCGGGCTAACAGGACTCCGGTACTCAAAGCGTGACATTTCCCCGAAGGGACAGACACAGGAACGAAGAAGGACACATGCCGGCCAGCCTAAGTGTTCCAGAGCAGTAGCAAGCTACCATGGCTCAGCGGTAACACTAGGAGACATTTCCCGGTAAGAGAGGCTACTAAAGATAAACAACTAGATAGTCAGATCCCACACATACCAAGCATTTCAATCATACACACAATATGCTCGATATGTGCAAATACAACGAAGCATCACAACATGACTCTACGACACAAGTACTTTATTTAAGGCTCAGGGAGCCATACATAACATACACAAAGGTACGGGTCTCACGACCCAACATACAAGTCATACAGTCATACAAACCAGCAGCGGAAGTAACTTGTCTGAGTACAGACAACTAGTAAAATAAAAGAGGCTTGGAAAGCCTAGCTATACTACGTGGTCCTTCACAAGCTCAGGGTCACCACCTGGGTCTTTAGCCTATTCGTTGATGTCAACGTCTACATAGAACCCATCAGAAGGGGTTGCAGCGTCTTCTGTAAAAAATGTAGATTATAGCAACATGAGTACAAAGGTACTCAGCAAGACTTACATCAGATCCTACATACATGCATATTATCAAGAAGGGTTGGTGGAGTTATTGCAGCAAGCCAGCTTTGACTCTTGGCTAGACTATCCTGCGATACTTCAACTTGAAATGGTTTTGCGCACACGAGTCCACTACTCACCACTTCAATACACTACCGAGGATCCGCCTCCGTCTTCCTACGGAAGAGCCATCCTCGGCACTCACACTTATCTTGAGGCTTTTAGCAGTTTCCATTTACTTGTCTATGAACTGTATAGGCAACCAAGTAGTCCTTTACCGCGGACGCAGCTATTCGAATAGATTATGATAACCCTGCAGGGGTGTACTTCTTCATACATGTTTCCACCACTTAGCGTCTGCACACGACATGTGCTCGGCAGACTTCAAGTGAAAGCCGACGTGGGTGTAGACGACGACCTACCTAAACACTTAAGCCTCTAGTCCAGGTTTATCGCCTATCCAGGTTCCATCCGCAGGGAGTCCGGCCGAGGTTTCCCATACGGCCCCGAACGATGTGAACAGGGTTCCCGAGATACCTAACGGGTATTCGGTACACCCGACCACGTACCTACCGCATCACAGCCCACCCCTACGGTCAGCGCTGTCCACGGCCTCCAGTAGGCTACAAACACCAGAAACTACTTGCAACTCCTGGACAGAGAGCTAGGGTGAATAAGAAGTCGAGCGGGGTCATATTTCAGGGCCCAATGCATGGTAGTAGCTGTATCTTAAATCACACATACAGAACTCAGTGCTTAAGGTCGGCTTCAATGAAACAACCCACCATGTACTCCTACATGGCCTCTCATCGATACCTTTACCAAATCGTGTTCACCACACCACTCTCGTTACCGACATAACCATTTCACTCCAGCCCATCACCCAGATGAACCAAACCTGACACGACTCTAAGCATAGCAGGCATAGCAAGGTAGGAACAACACATACATATGGCTCAAACAACTCCTACACATGCTAGTGGGTTTCATCTAGTTACTGTGGCAATGACAGGTCATGCAGAGGAAATGGGTTCAACTACCGTAGCACACAGCAGTTTGAAACGCGTTGTCTTAATGCAGTAAAAGAGAGCAGGAGCGAGAACATGGGATTGTATCGATATGATCAAATGGTTGGTTGCTTGCCTGATGGGTCGATGCACTGATACGGTTCTTCGTTAGGGTAATCACGGTACTCCTCGGAGGCAGAACCTGTCGCAAAGGACACCGATACACAACCATCACCAAACAATGTGCAACAATATGATGCATACATGAAACATGGCAATATGAGTGTGTTGGGCTAATGCAACTAAAACCAGAAGGGTTTGAACAAATTTGAATCAAAGATTCAAATTTCAAACTCAAACATGGCCTCTTAAAGTGCTTTTCCTTGTTCTGCATTAAACATCAAGTTAACTTGTTTAGTCATGCATGAAAATAGTACAGATGGATAGATTGGATTTTTCTGATCATTTTTCATATATATTTGTCTGATTTGGAGTTACAGAATAAAAGTTATGAATTTTTGAAGTTTAAATAATATTCTGGAATTTCCTGATTTAAATTAAATCCAGAAATATAAATATTGCGCCAGCATGACGTCAGCATGACGTCAGTGGTCAACTGTGGCTGGCTGGGGTCAAACCTGACGTGTGGGGGCCACACGTCAGTGACAGGGGGGTTTAACAGGGTTAAATTAATCCTAATTAGGGATTAGTGGCGCTGGGGCCCACTGGTCAGTGTCAGGGGGTTAACTAACAGTGGTTAGCGCTAATCCTGATTAGCTACAGGGCTGGGCCCACCTGTCAGGGACTCAGGGGGGGTCCTGCCGTGGTCAAAGTGGGTCAAACCCACCGGCGACATGACGCCGGCGAGGCCCGAGACGGCGGCGCGGTGCGGGATCGCGCCACAGGGCACGGGCGAGGCCGTGCTTGGGCTCCTTGGAGAGCTCTTGCTCCCGCGCGTCGAGCGGTGGTGGTGGCCGAGCCTGGGGTGGCCGGTACCGACGACGGCGATGACCGTGGCGGCTGCCGGAGCTTGGTTGAGCTCGGGATCGAGGCTACAACGGCTGCGGAGATGCGGGGTTGGCACCTACGGCTTCTACGCGGTGCGGTGAAGACGTGGGTGTGCTCGGTTGGGCGCTACGGTGACTGTGGCCACGACGGCGACATCGCCGGCGGCGTGGAGCTCTCGGCCAAGACGGGGCTAAGGCCTAGAGATCGAACGAGACCAGGGGAGAAGTGGGAAATGACCCGGGGGCTCACCACGGAGCTGCAGGGATGGTTAGCAGGCTCGGGGACGCGCTGGGGACGGCGAATTCGACGGCGATGATGGTCGGAGCCGGAAGAGGGGAACGGCGACGTGGCGGCGATGCAGGGCTTCCGGAGGCCCGTGGAGTGGTGGGGAGGAAGAGGGGGTCGAGGCGGAGCCTCTGGGCTAGTCGGGGGAGCGAGGGGTGGCCGGTGGCTGCAGCTACGGTGAACGGCGTCGGCGGCTGCGCTCTGCTTCGGAAGAGGGGGCGAGGGAGGCGAAGCAGGGAGAGAGGGAAGAGGTGCACGGGAGAGTGAGGGGGGGTCAGGGGGATCGGGACGGCCTGCGGAAGTCGTCCACGCGGCCAGGAGCTCGTCGGCAAGCAGGAGGTGGCCGCGCGGCCGTGTGCGTGCGAGCACGTAGCAGCTTCGGGGCGAGGGGAGGAAGGCGACGGAGGGCTGCAGTGGTGGGCTGGGCCGCCTGCTGGCTGGGCCGGCCAGCTGGCTGGGCTGCACAGGGAGGAGCCCAGGTAAGCTTCTCCCTTTTAATTATTTTCTGTTTTCTAATTTCTGACATTTGTTTTGATTTAAATAAAATATTAAATCATTTTATTTCCTTATGCCAATTTTTGCAGGAGCTAGATATATTATTCCAGAGCTCCTTTATAAATGGCATAATATTTGGACATATGTTAATATATATAAATAATATATTTCCAAAGCAAATAATTATGCATTAATTCCAAATGCCCAAAATAAATACCTATGAGCTCTTGAAAATATTGGTTTGATTTTTATCTCTGTCCAATATTTTCAGAGAGCAACATGAGCATTTTCTTGGACCTTTTTGGAGAAATTTTTATTTGGATCATTTTCAAAAATGATTCTGAGGGTTTCACAGATCCCCATTTCAAGTTTCTGATGAAAGAGTAAACATGATGCAACATTCTAATGCATGACTAGCTAGGGTGTGACACTACTTCACTTTGGAAGACGCCTCCTACACCGGACCAAGACATTGGATAAAGTGTGGTCGTGCGTTCTCGAACACCCCTATAATACCTACGTGGGGGCAGAAGCCGATGACTGGTAAACTTTCAGATTTATAAACGGCCAAATAGGAGGATAAACTAATTATAAAGCGTAAGCATAGCTATTATACATCATGAATTTATTACACGAATCTTACAAACCGGACTCAACTATTCAAATATGATGTCCTTTGAGCACTGGCCCTCTACTACGTGGGCTCCCTTGAGGACCTCGTCAAAGTACTTCTCCGGCCCCCTTAAGTTTAGATTTATGTAGCATAGAATCAAATCTGTTTACAAGGATGACTTGCTGAAATGGATCTCCTTCCTGCCCCCTTAAGTTTAGATTTTGTTTATATTCTTCTTTTCTTCTTGGTTACCTCTTGTAATCATGTTGTTGTAACCGTTACCTGTTTTTAATAAAAATTTTGAAATGTTGTGGGGGTTTGCCCCACAGTTCACAGTCAAAAAAAAAAACTTCTCCGGCCGCCGGTGATCCTGCGGTGGCAATCTCGGTGGCCTACATCTTTGCCCACTGAACCTTGACGCGGGCGAAGGCCATCCGGGCACCTTCTATGCAGGACGACCACATGAGGGTCTCGATCCGAGGAAGCGCATCCACCAGCTGCTTCACGAGTCCGAAGTGGCTGCTAGGTATGAATCGGCCGGCCATAGACGGACTATTACATCCTTCATCGCCAGTCCGGTCAACCTGTGCAGCTCGGACAACTGCTTCAGCTGGTCACTAAGGGGCACCAGATCTTCTGGCTCAAGGTACTGCGACCAGAACAGCTTCTCCATCGAGCTCCCCTCTTCAGCTCGGAAGAATTCGGTGGAGGCTGCGATACTCCTCAACAGATCCGCAAAGACGTCTGGAGAACTCCAAACTCGGGTCAGCAAAATATATCTCTTACTAGTAAATCTACTCTACATGATAAAGGCCTTACAAGCCACAATCTTCCTCGCCTCGTGGATCTCCTGGCGAGCGCCATGGGCTTCAACTCGGGCTTCCTTCATGCTCTCAAGAGCTTTGGTGAGCTCAGAGGCATGCTCCGAACTCTTTTGCTCCAAGGACTCGCACTTGGCGATGGCATCCTTGAGCTGTTGTTCGACCTCCCCCACCAGCGCCTCATGTCTTCGGCGGGTGGTTTGCTCCACCTCCAACTCCTTGGCCGCTTTATCCGCGGCCGCTTTGCTCACCTCCGCCTCCTTCTGGGCTTGGGCGGGTGGTTTGCTCCACCTCCAACATTTTTAGTCAGTTTAAACGACTAATACACATATAACTTTCAGGTATGTTGTGCTATGGCATACCTTGGGTTTCGTTAATACTCTTGTTGATGCGGTCGAGTTCCTCATTGGATAGCTGAAGCTTTCGATCGAGCTCGGCTATCTCTGCGGCCTAGGCAGTAGCCGCCGACATCGAAGCCTGTCGGACAATATATATGGCATGTTATCAACCTGTTTTGATCCTCTATCCGGATTGTCCTAACCCGGACATAGTCTCAGGGGCTACTGTCTACACATGGGTTTCGCATCACACATATATATATGTACAAAAAACTTGTAAAGAATATTACATCTCATACCTCAAAGCCTGTCGGTAGGATGTTGAAGGATTCGGTTAGTCCGCTCTTCGCGGACCGAACCTTTTCCATAACCCCACCCATCAGGGTGTGTTGTTCCTCCATGATGGATGCATGTTGCAGTGCTTCCTGCAGAGTGTCAGCAGCCTCCGAATTAACAGAGGCCGCCGATGGAGCTGCTACTCCTCCCCGCTCTTTCAAAGGGGGGTGTTGGCCCGAACCCGGAGCCGTACCGGTCTTCAGTACGGTGTTCGGCGAGGGCCTGCACTGTTGAGGCCCCCTCACTGGTCATGGGGGTCGTTGTGCCCCGCTCTACAACATCCGAGGTGTTGTCCTCGGGGGCCTTCTGGATGTTCGTGTCCGCTCCTCCCCGGCCAGGAGATGGCCTTTGGGACGACACCTCGGTGTCCTCCATGGCAAGGGGAGAGAAGGCGCGGGATGGCCCGTCACTCTCCGCCTCTCCAGGTGCTAAAGAGTTTCCCTCCGGAGAGGAGGGAATCGAGATCTCATCCGTAGGGCTGAAAAGTAGAAAAAGATTGGATATGACAGAGGTAGATTAAACGATAATTGAATGAGTATGTTTTTGATACTTACGTCTCGGCCAGGGGCTTCTCCCTTTGGACCCTCTTCGGGCTATGTTCGGACTCTGAGTCCGAACTATCCGAGAGTACCACCCTCCCCTTCTTCGGTGTCGCCCCCTCCAGGATCACGAAGGTTGTCCTCTTTCCCCTCCTTGTCTTGAGGGGGGGGGGGTCGCTCTCCACCTATTCCTCCTCCTCCTCCTCCTCCTCCTCCTCCTCCTCCTCTTCATCCTCGTCTTCCTCATGAGAGGAGACGGCCTCGATCTCTCCGAACACTGCTTCCGGAGGGCCTTTGTGGCGGGGCCCATCCTTGGGCCCCTTGCACTTCTTCTTGGTCTTCTTCTCCGGCGCCTTATACGGCGCCTAGACTAGCATCTCCTCCAGCTGAGGAGTGACTGGGTCTTCGGTTAACGGAGCCGGACTCTTGATCCGCTCCGACTTCTTGGTCTAGCCCTGTAAAGGATGGGCTAATGAGTTCTGTATCGACCGAATATATAAACTGGGTATGTCTTCAGAAAGTAAAAATACTTACCAGAGAGGCCGGATTCGCGGCGTTGAGGCCGACGTCTTCGGTCTCCATTGGCCAGCTCTTCTGCGCCTTGAAGAACAACTTCCACATTCCCTCGTGTGTGGTGCCGAGGAAATGTTGTAGAGTCCGCGGCTCCTCCGGCTTGATCTCGCACATGGGGGAAGCCGGGCGCTAGTAGGGGAGAATGTGGCGGAAGAGCATAATTTGAACCATGTTGGTTAGACCAACGTTTTTCCCAGCACGTTGGTGATGCGCAGTTGTAGCATCTGCACCTCCGTTTGGGACCCCCAGTCGTGGACCTTTGTGGTCCAGGAGATGAGCCTCATGGGGGGTCCCGATCTGAATTCCGGAATGGCCGCCCACTTAGTGTGGCACGACTCAGTTATATTGAACCACTTCTGTTGCCAGATCTTGACGGTCTCCATGAAGGCCCCCTTGGGCCATGTGGTGTTGGGTAGCATGCGGATCATAGCTCCACCGCAGTCCGCGTGCTGCCCGTCGACCTCCTTCGTCTTCACGTTGAAGACCTTGAGCCACAGGCCGAAGTGTGGGTGGACACAGAGGAGAGCCTCACACACGACGATGAACGTCGAGATGTGGAGGAAAGAATTCCGGGATAGATCATGGAAATCTAGCCCGTAGTAGTACATGAGTCCATGGACGAATGGGTGGAGTGGAAAACCTAACCCTCTAAAGAAATTCGGAAGGAAGGCAACCCGTTCGCCGGGCTCCGGAGTGGGAATGACTTGACCCTTGGGGGGAAGCCTGTGCGCGATATTGGCAGTGAGGTATCCCGCACTCCGGAGATCTTTAATCTCCTTCTCTGTGATGGAGGAGGCCTCTCACTTGCCTTTGGAACCGGATCCTGCCATGGTCGGAGGAGGTGGTGGTGGTGGTGATAAAGACGGAAACTTTTCGGGCACTAAGAGCTTGGGAGATTGGAAGGGTGAGGAGATGTGAATGCGTGGGGGGTAAAGTAAGGATCCATTACCCTCTTATAGGCGGTGAAAATGCCAACCGCCCCCACTGGTGCCTTGAATCTCGCCTATTCCTGATAAAAGCGTGCACCGTAAACGGTTGGATTAACCAAATTATATTGTTGAGCAATCCCGTATTAAGTGGGCACGATCTCTGTTTTGACAGGACGTGCTAATGGGGCGCGGCCTCGAAACACGGAACGAGTGGTGTGAAAACGGTTTAAAAACATCGAAGGGTCAAGCCTGACGTTTCGTCAAAAAAAAGTTGTCAATAAAAGACAATGTTCTTATTTTTTATATATCCTACCTTCGCGGCTAAGGGTTGTGTTCATTACGAAAAGTCGGATACAATTCTTTTATAGAGGAAAGCCGATGTACACTGTTCATGGAACCCGCCTTGCAATGCCGAAGATGATCTGCATGCCGAACACATCGTCATCGAAGACTGGTTCAGGGGCTGTTGTGGGAGTCCTGGACTAGGTGGTCCTCAGGCGTCCGGTCTATTGCATGTGGGCCGGACTAATGGGTCGTCAAGATACAAGATAGAATATCACCTCTCATGTACGGTAGGGACTCCCGTATACATGGATGGCAAGTATAGGTGTCCGGATATGTTATTCCTTTCTGTAGAACCGACTTTGTACCATCCTAAGCCCTTCCGGTGTCTATATAAACCGGAGGGTTAGATCGGAGGCAGGATCACAACATTGATAGGCTATCCAATCTAGGGTTAGCCAACTCGATCTCGTGGTAGATCAACTCTTGTAACCCCTATACCCCTCGAATATAATCAAGGAGGAGTAGGGTTTTACCTCCATTAAGAGGGCCCAAACCTGGGTAAACACTGTGTCCTTTGTCCATAGTTACCTTCGGTTCTCAGACATACAGCTTGGGCCCCCCTACCCGAGATCTGCCAGTTTTGGCACTGACACTTCCCATGTCCGGTTGGGACTCTTGTATGCGTGAACAACAAGATTAAGTATCCTGATATACTGTTTCCTTTATCTGTAAACTGACTCTGTACAGCCCTAGGCCCCTTCGGCGTCTATATAAACTTGAGGGCTTAGACCGGAGACAGGATCATAACATTCATAGGCTAGACAATCTAGGGTTTAGCCATTAAGATATCGAGGTAGATGAACTCTTGTAACCCCTATACTCATCGAATACAATCAAGCAGGATGTAGCGTTTTACCTCCTTTAAGAGGGCCAAACCTGGGTAAACATTGTGTCCCTTTGTCCATTCTTACCATTGATCCTTAGACATACAACTTGGGCCCCCTTACCCAAGATCTTCCGGTTTTTACATCGATGGTACTTCCCACATATTATCATCTCTATATTTCAAAACTACTGCAAGGAACCAAACATATCATATTCAATGATCCATAAGTTTTATGTAGGATTTTATGACTAACCATGTGAATGACCAATTCATGTTGACTCTCTAAATAGATATAAGTGAAGCACGAGAGTTTAATTATTTCTACAAAAGACCATGCTCTAATAAGTATAAGTGAAGAAAAATAGCATTCTTCAAATAACAGTTTTCTATGTGAAGAGAAATAAGCAATCCAAACATCAAATGATATAAGTGAAGTACATGAAGCATTTTATAAAGCCATACTCAAAAGATATATGTGAAGTGCAATGAGAATTCTATAAATCAACCATGGACTATCTGATACCATCATGGTGCATAAAAGAATGAAAACTAAACACAAAAGACGCCCCAAGATTTACACATATCACATGAATGAAACGAAGATGAAAACATACCAATACTTGTTGAAGAAAGATGAGATGCCTTCTGGGGCATCCCCAAGCTTAGATTCTTGAGTCTCCTTGAATACTTACTTGGGGTGCCTTGGGCATCCCCAAGCTTGAAATCTTGCCTCTCCTTCTCCTCATATCGAGACCTCCTTGATCTTTGAACACATCACCCACACGAAACTTAACAGAAAACTGGTGAGATCCGTTAGTATAACAAAGCAAATCACTAATTTAAGTACTATTGCAAACCATTTCATTTTTTTTTGCATTGTAGATATTGTATTATAACTTTTCCATGTCTTATACCACCAATAGAATCGATTAGTTTCATCAAAACAAGCAAAACAATGCATCAAAAACAGAATTTGTCTTAAACAGGACAGTCTATAGCAATCTGAACATCTACCATACTTCTGTAATTCCAAAAATTCTTAAACATTAGGAAAAAATAAAGATTGTTCATATAAATATTGTGTAAAAATTTCAGAAACTTTTGATGTTCCAGCAAAAAATGTAAAATCGCGCACTACAGCCAAATTTTCTGTTTTTACACCACACATACCAACAAGCAATTTAGTCATCCTAAAGGTAAATCTTGGCAGATTATTTATAATGTAATTGATTTGTACAAGGGTATAATTATTTTGTTGAGAAGTTTCTGTAATTGATATTCACAAAGTTTCCATGGGCATGAATAAAGTTCAAGGCTAGCTCCCACTTTAACAATGCTCATCTCTCTCACTTTCACTTTTCTTTTTCAAAAAGTTTTAGGCTCCCCTCTATATTTTTTGTTTTTAAACTTTATAAAAGGACACAACTGAATAAAATGACTCTCTAAAACTTCCGGGTTGTCTCCCTGGCAGCGCTTTCTTTAAATCCATTAAGTTAGTCATAAAGTGCTCAAGTAATGGATCCACCCAGATCCCAAGGTATATCAAAGCCAATTTTAATTTAAAATGATTTGGAATTTATTAGTGAGCACAAAGCAACATATATCATGAAATGACGAAGTCTAACTCTCTTCCTATGCATTGGCATGTCATACAACAACAATTCATGCACATCATGCAAAGGCCAATACATAGCATAAGCAGTTTCTTGCAATTTTATCGTGTTGGAAACATAAAGAGGTGGAGGTGTAGTTCCTCTCTCATAATAATTGCAAGTAGGAGCAGCAAGTACATGGATATTATATTCATCAAAATTATCATGTGCAATGGTAAAAGGCAACCCATAAATGTAGTCCTTAATTAGTACAAACTTCTCCGTTATAGTATAGTTTGGAGAATTTAAAAATATAATAGGACTATCATGTGTGGGTGCAATAGCAGCAATTTCATGTTTAACATTAGGAACTATATCAAGTTCATCTCCATAATCATAATTCATATTGGCATCAAGGCCACAAGAATAGCAAGCATCAAGTTCATCAGAAAGGGGTATTTCAAATGAATCAGTTTAATCAAAGCAATTATCATATCATTCATCCTTTGGTAATTACGAAGGGACATTTAACAATGTATGAGTTCAAGAGTTACTCTCATTAGAAGGTGGGCATGGGTAGCTAATCCGTTCTTCCTCCGTTTGTTCTTTGCTCTTCTCATCATCTTTTTCATCCAATGAGCTCATAGTTTCATCAATTTCTTCTTCCATAGACTCCCGCAAAATATTAGTCTCTTCTTGGACAACTGAGACTTTCTCAATAAATGCGTAAATATCATAATTGTATTTATAATTCTCATAGCAATATTTAAGTATAGCAAAAAATTTAGGTCTATAAACATCATCATCAAAAGCTTCATACTTTTCAAACAAATATTCATTTTCATAAGCACCCTTAAAAGCAACAAATTCTTCTATTCATTCCACATCATAGTAATCATATCAACAATTAGCATAAGAAGCTAAGGTTTCATAATCATTAAATTTGCATGGGAAGGGAAGGTGTGTAGCCTTCATCCTTGAGCAACAAGTATAATCATATCTCTAGCATAAATTCCAAGCATACCGATGCAACATATCAATTTGATCCCATAATAGTTTCCCTTTTTGTGTCAAGTGATAATCCATAAAGTATTCACGTTGATCCAATGTGTCTCCCATTATCAAGTTGAATGGGGTTTTCTCAAGATCATCAAAGTAGTGTTTAATATTTTTCACATAACAAGCATCGAGGGTTTTAGGAGGTTCCCCATCTGCATGAGTAGCAACTACAACTAACTTTTTTGGTATTACGTGTTCCATATCCATAACCAAAGATAGAGAACAACTTGGAACAGAAAATAAAAACTACTTAGTGATAAAGCAAACAAGCACACACGATAATATTCACCCCACGCTATTGCTTCCCGGCAACAACGCCAGAAAAAGGTCTTGATAACCCTCAAGTATAGGGCATCATGTGTATCATTTTTCAATAAATAAGAGTGTCGAGCCCAACGAGGAGCTAAAGGTAGAACAAATATTCCCTCAAGTTCTATCGACCACCGATACAACTCTACACACACTTGATGTTTGCTTTACCTAAAACAAGTATGAAACTATTTTTCAAGAATAAAACTACGAGTACTTTGCGAGAATAAAACTACGAACAAATTGCGAGATAATAAAAGTAGATAGATTTTGTCAACAAGAAAGTCATTTATCCCTAGGCAATTGATAACTAGACTAGCAATCATTATTGCAATTTTACATGAGGGAGAGGCATGAGCTAACTTACTTTCTCTACTTGGATCATATGCACTTATGATTGGAACTCTAGCAAGCATCCACAACTACATACCCAAGATCATTAAGGTCGTAAAACCGAACCATCGCATTAAGTATCAAGTCCTCTTTACTCCCATACGCAATAACCCATTTATCCGTGTTCAGGCTTCTGTCACTCTGGCAACCGACAATAAGCAAATTATGAACATATTGCAACACCCTACAGCGGGATCCCTCGCGTTTGCGTTAGACGGGGGACACCATAGGACAACACCATAATAAAATATACACTCAAACCAACCATAATAATTAATTAGCCCATATGACAAAACGGATCTAGTCAAACATCATAGGATAACCACATATCATTGGGAACTAATATATAGTGTTGAGCACCATGTTTAAGTAGATATTATAGTGGGGAGAAGGTGTGTTAAATGGCTGCATAGAGGGGGAGAAAGTTGGTGTTGAAGGTAGCAAGATTGTTGATGTAGATCGCCGTCACGATCCTTGCCCCGACGGTGTTCTGGCGCCACCGGGAGTGAGGGGGAGAGAGCCCCCCACCTTCTTCTTCTCCCTTAGCCCCCCCTCCCCCCCTAGATGGGATGGGAGTTCCCCCTCTGGTCCATGGCTTCCATGGATGTGGAGGGGCGGGAGCCCTTCTAAGATTGGATCTATCCCTCTGTTCTCTTCTGTTCTGCGTTCTTGTTTTCTGCCCCATCACCATTTCTTAAATTCCCAGAGATCTGTAACTCCGCTTGCGCTGAAATATTTGCACAATTTTTTCCATAAATTATCTTTCTTGTGCCCCAAAAGGGCCCCAGCCAACTTACGGGGAGGGAACAGGACACCTGGGTGCGCCAGGGGGTTGCGGAGGTCGTGGGCCTCCGTTTGCGTTGATTCCACCTCCCAAAAATCACAATTATTCCAAAATAATTCCCCCTAAATTTTTATCGTGTTTGGTCTGAACCCCGATTCTAAATCACACCGATCTAGCATGTAACACATCATATCACTTTGCAGCCTCACGCATGGTATCCCCATGGGTGCCACCTTACCTGGCCTGGGACCGTTTGCGCCTATTGGCTCACATATATGATAGTGTCGCTAGCATCCATATAACTAAGAACCCGGCCAGACATGACTAGTCGTGAACCCAAGTGGCGCTAACTTATAGGGACAGGCATACATGACCCAACAATGAACGTGTCGATTACCAGCGTATGAACCCAAGTCGTAGCAAGCTACAAGGACTTAAAAGAACAAGGCGTGACATTTCCTCGAAGGGACACACATAGGAACGAAGAAGGACACATGCCGGCCAGCCTAAGTGTTCCAGAGCAGTAGCAAGCTACCAAGGCTTAGTGGAAGCATTAGGAGACATTTCCCGGTAAGAGAGGCTACCAAGGATAAACAACTAGGTTGTCAGATCCCACACATACCTAGCATTTCAAATCATACACACAATATGCTCAATATGTGCAAATACAACATGGCATCACCACAACAAAACTCTACAACTCAAGTACTTTATTTAAAAGGCTCCAGAGAGCCATACATATCATTCATACAGATAGGGGGTCACACGACCCGACATTCAAGTCATACAAGCATACAAGCACATGAGGAAGCACCTTGTCTGAGTATAGACAACTAGAAAGCAAAAGGCTTGAGGAAGCCTATCTATCAACAAGGGTCCTTCACATGCTCAGGATCACCACCTGGGCACCAAGCTACCCATCAACGTCGAGGTCTACATACAACCGTTCAGAAGGGGCGGCATTCTCTTCTACAACAGTAATTAAGCAAACATGAGTACAAAGGTATTCAACAAGACTTAGATCAGATCCTCCATACGTGCACATTATCAACAAAGGGATAGTGGAGTTTATTGCAGCAAGCCAGCTTTGACTCTTGGCTAAGCTATCCTACGAGATAGAAACTTGTAAATGTTTTGCACACACAAGTCCACTACTCACCACAACAATACACTACCACGGATCCTCTCCCGTCTTCCTACGGAAGGGCCATCCACGGCACTCACACTTGTCTTGAGGCTTTTAGTAGTTTCCATTTACTTGTCTATGAACTATATAGGCAACCAAGTGGTCCTTTACCGTGGACGCGGCTATTCGAATAGATGATGTTAACCCTGCAGGGGTGTACTTCTTCATACATGTTTCCACCACTTAGTGTTTGCACACGACATGTGCTCGGCGGACCAAGCGAAAGCTGACGTGGGTGTAGACCACGACCTGACTAACCACACAAATCCCTAGTCCAGGTTTATCGCCTATTCAGGTTCCACATTGGTCAGACCAACATTTTTTCCCAGAACGTTCGTGATGCGCTTTTGCAGCATTTACACCTCCGTCTAGGACCCCCAGTCGAGGCCCTTAGCGGTCCACAAAGCAAGCCTCGTGGGGGGTCCAGATCTGAACTCCGGAATTGCTGCCCAGTTTGCACGGAGGGGCAGAGTGATGTAGAACCATTCCTGCTGCCAGACCTTGACGGTCTCAATGAAGGCCCCTTTGGACCATGTGGCGTTGGGAAGCTTGCTTATCATGGCCCCGCTGCAGTCCACATGATGTCCGTCGACCACCTTTGGCTTCACATTGAAGATTTTGAGCCATACGCCAAAGTGTGGGGGGCGCGGAGTAGAGCCTTGCACACAAGGATGAACGCCGAGATGTCGAGGAAAGAATTCAAGGCTAGATCATGGAAATCTAGCCCATAACAGAATATGAGGCCCTAAAGGGGTGGAAAACCTAGCTCTCTAAGAAAATCGGGGAGGAAGACAACCCTTTCGCTGGGCACTAGAGTGGGGATGATTTGGCCCTCGTCGGGGAGACTGTGTGCAATGTCTGCGGCCAGGTACCCCGCGCTCCAAAGATTCTTCACTTCCTTCTTCGTGATGGAGGAGACCTCCCACTTTCCCTTGGAACCTGACCCGAACATGGCTGGGGAATGTGGTGGCGGTGAGGAAGATCAGAACTTTTTTTGGGCACTGGAGCTTGAGAGATTGAGAGGTAGAGGCTGGAGGAAGGCGTGGGAAGAAAGGAGAAATCTTTTTCCCTCTTATAGGCAGTAGAAATGCCAGCCGTCCCCCCACTTATGCCTTAAAACTCGCCCATTCCCGATGTGAGCGTGCACCATAGTCGGTTGGGTTACCCAAATCTCATTGATGAGAATCCCATAATAAGTGGGCATGATATCTATTCTGGCAAGACGGGCGAAGGGGGATCGACCTTGAATCACGAAACAAGGAGTGTGAAAACGGTTCAAAATACTGTAGAGCCAAGTCTGGCGCTTCACCGGAAAAAGTTGCCAGTAAAGACACTTTTTCTATTTTTATGTGTATATTCTGCCTTCGCGGCTAAGGGTTCTGAAAAATATGTAGAGTCGGATATAGTTCTTTTATGAAGGGAAAGTTGATGTATGGTGTTCAACAAGAGGAACCCGCCTAGCAATGCCGAAGATAATCCGTGTGCCGAGCACATCGTCATTGAAGACTGGTTCAGGGGCTACTGAGGGAGTCTTGGACTAAGGGGTCCTCAGGCGTCCGACCTATTCAATATGGGCCGGACTTATGGGTTGTCGTGTTAAAGGAAGAAGGCCACTTCCTATGGGAGTCCTGGACTAGGGGGTTCTCGGGCGTCCGGTATATTGGATGTGGGCTGGACTGATGGGCCATCAAGATACAAGATAGAAGATCACCTCTCGTGTCCGATAGGGACTCCCGTATACGTGGATGGCAAGTATAGGTTTCCGGATATGTTATTCCTTTTTGTAAAACTGACTTTGTACCACCCTAAGCCCTTTCGATGTCTATATAAACCAGAGGGTTAGATCGGAGGCAGGATCACAACATTCCTAGGCTAGCCAATCTAGGGTTAGCCAACTCGATCTCGTGGTAGATCAACTCTTGTAACCCCTATACACCTCGAGTATAATCAAGCAGGAGTAGAGTTTTACCTCCATTAAGAGGGACCGAACTTGGGTAAACATTGTGTCCTTTTTCCATAGTTAACTTCGGTCCTCAGACATACAGCTTGGCCCCCCTACCCGAGATCTGCCGATTTCGACACCGACATTGGTGCTTTCATTGAGAGCTCCCCTCTATCATCCACAGAAGAACCGATGGCTCACCTCTTCATCAACAATGATGCTACGTCCAGGAAACCTTTCTCCCTGGACAGGTCTTTGTGTTCAGTGGCTTTGTGCTTCGTGCCAACTCGATCAGCCGCCTTGAGCAGGTCGACAGTAAGCCCCCGGCCACCAGATCAGGTTTGGAAACCTGAACTATGTCACAGACATCCGAGGAGATCTGGTCTTCAACGGGTTCCTGGCCTCGGCTTCATGTTTGTGCCCCTGCCAAGAAGACTCTTAGGATCCCCTGTTAGATCCTATTCAGGGGTCAACACTCATACCCACCCCGGCCTTAGATCTGGGGCGGGCCTCATTGTCTGAAGACGGGAGCATGAGCCTCGCCGGACCTCCTTCCCTTGTGGAACTCCCGATCGAAGACCCAGATGCAATCTTAGATTTGGCACTGGGCAATCACTTCGAACTGTCAAGGTCTGCGCTCATTGGGTCTGATTAGGTGTCCTACACCGAACCTAGCCCAGCAAATCCGCAGTTTCTGGTCCAACGTTTGCTCCTAGACGAAGCGTTGGGATTAATGCAGTCTCTCGCCATCACCGGGGCTTTATCTCCGAACTGTACCCATCTCGGAGTGGGGGGGCCTAAGAGTGGGGAATTTTACGCCCCACCCACCACCCACTTAGTAGCCACTGTCGAGGATTTAACCGACATCCTGGAGTATGAGTCCAAAGACATAAATGGTATGGACGATGATGCAGACACCGAACCAAGCCAAGTCCCACCCATCACAGGGCGTTTTACGGCCACTTCAAGTTACGACGTATACATGGTGGACACTCTTGATAAAAAGGACGACGAGGATGATTAGAATTGTAATGAGGACAAACCCGTTGACAAACCACCAAAGCACCAACGTCAGCGGTGCCGCTCACGATCACGTCGGGTGAAGGATAGTAATACCGACACCGAAGACAATGAGACTCCGGATGATGTCGAAGATCCCGAATACACCATCGAGCCCACATCTGAACAGGATGAGAGGAAAGAGGGTGAATATAGCCCCGAACACAGTGGTCATGAAGATTCAGGAGACATCAACTATATGCCAGAATCCGAAGAGGAGGTCAGCCTTCGTGACGAAGATTTTATCGTCCCAGAGGAACCCCTCGAACAAGAATGCTTCAAGCGACAGCTTATTGCTACAGCCTGGAACCTGAAAAAGAAGCAGCAACAGCTCAAAGCCGAACAGGACACGCTCAATGAAAGGTGGACTAAGGTCCTGTCCGCTGAGGAATACGGCCATGAGCGACCTGTCAAGAGTTACCCTAAGCACAAGCTGCTGCTGCAATTCGACGATGAAGCCCTCAAGCCAATACCATCAAAATACAATCAGGCAAACCAACCAGACCGACAACCACGTGGACGGGATAAAGCGGCATATCAAGATGAGCACCAACCCGCACCTCCTCGCCCAAGAGGTAGGAGTACAACAGCTGCGGGATACACATATGACTTGCAACATGACCTAGCCAGTAAAGCTGGTCAGACTAGATCAATCTACGGATCAAGGGGCCGTGCCCCGGTGCGAGACAACGGCTATGAAGCGAGGCGTGACGACCATTACTATACTCGGGATCAGAACCGAGCTCAGATGTCCACCGATCTCCGCTGTGATATTGCGTGATATAGAGGGGTCGCACACCCTTTATGCTTCACCGATGAGGTCATGGAACACCATTTTCCGGAAGGGTTTAAACCCGTAAACATCAAACAGTACGATGGAACGACGAATCCGGCCGTCTGGATTGAAGATTTTCTTCTCCACATTCACATGGCTCGAGGAGACAACCTTCACGCCATCAAATATCTTCCTCTAATGCTGAAAGGACCAGCACGACACTGGCTAAACAACCTCCAGAAAACTCCATTGGAACCTGGGAAGAATTGGAAGATGCTTTTCTGGCCAAATTTTAGGGCACTTATGTCCGGCCACTGGATGCTCACGACTTGAGCCACATAATCCAGCAGCCAGGCGAAACAGCTTGCAAACTTTGGAATCGGTTCTTAACTAAAAAGAACCAGATCATGGACTTTCCAGACGCCGAAGCCTTAGTGGCCTTTAAACACAGCATCCGCGACGAATGGCTCGCCCGACACCTCGGGCAGGAAAAGCCGAAGACCATGGCATCCTTACCGGCACTTATGACCCGCTTCTGTGCGAGCGAAGAAAGTAGGTTGGCTCGTAGAAGCAACAGCTCGGGTGACCCCGGCACTTCTGAGGTGCAGGGCGGCAATGGAAAACCTCGCCGCAATAAAAACAAACGTCAGAACAATAATGAAGACACGGACGATACGACAGTCAATATCGCATTCAGCAGCCCTAAGTCCGGTCAACGGAAGAAACCTTTCAAAAGCAACAAGGACGGGCCATCCAGCTTTGGATAAAATCCTTGAGAGGCCCTATCAGATTCAGGGCACACCCGATAAGCCTGCAAACCACACCAACAGGAATTGTTGGGTTTTCAAACAGGCCGGAAAATAAATACTGAACATAAGGGAAAGGGAGGTCCAAGAGAAGATGATGATGAGCCCCGTCAGCCGAACACCGGGGGGCAGAAGCAGTTTCCCCCTAAGGTGAAAACAGAGAACATGATCTATGACACTCATATCCCAAAAAGGAAGCGCAAGCGCCCACTAAGGGACGTCTACAATATAGAACCGATCGCCCCGAAATTTAACCCATGGTTAGCCTGCCCCGATCACTTTTGATCGCAGGGACCACCCAACAAGTATACTCATGGGGGTTCGGCCGCCCTGGTACTTGATCCAATTAATGACGGATACCACCTCACCAGAGTCCTTATGGACGGAGGCAGCAGTCTTAACTTGATCTATCAAGACACTGTCCGCAAGATGGTCATGGACCCATCCAGAATCAAGCCCAGCAACACTACCTTTAAAGGTGTGATACCGGGCGTGGAGGCCCGTTGCATGGCTCATGTACACTGGAGGTAGTATTCGGCTCCCCAGACAACTTTCGCAGCGAAGATTTAATCTTTGACATTGTCCCCTTCCGCAGTGGCTACCATGCACTACTCAGAGGAACTGCTTTCACCTGCTTTAATGCAGTTCTGCACTATGCTTACTTAAAGCTTAAAATGCCCGAACCTCGTGGTGTTATTACAGTCAATGGTAATATGGAGCACTCCCTCCGCATTGAAGAGCACACCGTGGCCCTTGCAACTGAAGTGTATGGCGGCCTTATCAAGCCAAACAGTTCGCCGACCATTAAAGCCAATGACGTATCCAAAGTAGTCCAGTCCATGCATAATAGCAATGAATCAACGGATCTAGACCGTGATTAGTAGTTCAGCCTCCGCTGGCAGCCCTATCAGATTGCAGCAGATGTACCGCGCGTACATAATTATGCACTAAAAATACCCTGGGCGGCACCGGAGGCACACTGCGGAAAAGGTCCATTGTACGGCTTGACCCTATCAGGACTGCATACATCTTTTTCTCTCTCGTTGTAGGTTCATCAAGAGCCCTACTCGCTAGATGGTTGTTGCTTGAGATCCTTTTACGGCTAGAGCTTCCCAACCATCAAATACTCCTATCAAAGGACTTATTAATAAGGAGAAGGGGCGCAGACGTGTGACATGGCATCACTGGAGTTTTTCGTACTATGATCTTTAGGCCCTGTGTTAGACTTTCCCTTATGTATAACTTTTCCTTTTCGGCATGTAACATGACCTTAATATTGAATGGCATTGTCTGTTGAAACACACCTCGACGCATCAATAAGGATATAAAGGAAACAGATGATTATCACCTTTTTGGTTGGATTCTTGTATTTTCTCGTCATCTGTGTCCCCTCCTTATGTTCGACTGACATATGTGGCTCGGCACGACCTTCATACCAAGGGCTATCTTCGGCCCCGCAAACTCTTAGGTCTGAACACCTCTAGGGAACTCTTCGCGTCCCAGATATTGCATTATATGCATTGGCTCCGAATCATGTATTTGAGCACTGGAAGAAGAGTTCCGCAAACATGATTCGGAGCCGATGCATATAAGGCAATATCTGGGACGCCTTACATTCCGCAAGTTCGGCTAAGGTAGTAAAGGGAGAACTACTGTGATTGTATTTCTGGCACGTCCGGTTAAGTATCTCAGTAGAGAAAGCCAAAAACTGACTGTCATGATAGGCGAGAGCGGGTCAGCGATCCGATGACTTAGTGTTATACTCCAAATCGTTCGCGATTTATGCCATGTCATACGAGGGGCTGGGCTTTTGACTAGCTGTGGTGCAAAGGCGCCGTACTCTGGACTGCCGCTCATGCAAAGAAGGGGCTAGTACTTAGCCCCACCAATGGACTCTTATGGCTAGATGAAAGTACTAAAATTGCATAGTCTGATTGCCTACTTCACTTTGGAAGACGCCTCCTACATGGGACCAAGACATTGGATAAAGTGTGGTCGTGCGTTCCCGAATACCCCTATAATATCTACGTGGGGGCAGAAGCCGATGACTGGTAAACTTTCAGATTTATAAACGGCCAAATAGGAGGATAAACTAATTATAAAGCGTAAGCATAGCTATTATACATCATGAATTTATTACACGAATCTTACAAACCGGACTCAACTATTCAAATATGATGTCCTTTGAACACTGGCCCTCTACTACGTGGGCTCCCTTGAGGACCTCGTCAAAGTACTTCTCCGGCCCCCTTAAGTTTAGATTTATGTAGCATAGAATCAAATCTGTTTACAAGGATGACTTGCTGAAATGGATCTCCTTCCTGCCCCCTTAAGTTTAGATTTTGTTTATATTCTTCTTTTCTTCTTGGTTACCTCTTGTAATCATGTTGTTGTAACCGTTACCTGTTTTTAATAAAATTTTTGAAATGCTGTGGGGGTTTGCCCCACAGTTCAGAGTCAAAAAAAAAACTTCTTCGGCCGCCGGTGATCCTGCGGTGGCAATCTTGGTGGCCTACATCTTTGCCCATTGAACCTTGACGCGGGCGAAGGCCATCCGGGAACCTTCTATGCAGGACGACCACATGAGGGTCTCGATCCGAGGAAGCGCATCCACCAGCTGCTTCACGAGTCCGAAGTGGCTGCTAGGTATGAATCGGCCGGCCATAGACGGACTATTACATCCTTCATCGCCAGTCCGGTCAACCTGTGCAGCTCGGACAGCTGCTTCAGCAAGGTACTGCGACCAGAACAGCTTCTCCATCGAGCTCCCCTCTTCAGCTCGGAAGAATTCGGTGGAGGCTGCGATACTCCTCAACAGATCCACAAAGACGTCTGGAGAACTCCAAACTCGGGTCAGCAAAATATATCTCTTACTAGTAAATCTACTCTACATGATAAAGGCCTTACAAGCCACAATCTTCCTCGCCTCGTGGATCTCCTGGCGAGCGCCATGGGCTTCAACTCGGGCTTCCTTCATGCTCTCAAGAGCTTTGGTGAGCTCGGAGGCATGCTCCGAACTCTTTTGCTCCAAGGACTCGCACTTGGCGATGGCATCCTTGAGCTGTTGTTCGACCTCCCCCACCAGCGCCTCATGTCTTCGGCGGGTGGTTTGCTCCACCTCCAACACCTTGGCCGCTTTATCCGCGGCCACTTTGCTCACCTCCGCCTCCTTCTGGGCTTGGGCGGGTGGTTTGCTCCACCTCCAACATTTTTAGTCAGTTTAAACGACTAATACACATATAACTTTCAGGTATGTTGCGCTACGGCATACCTTGGGTTTCGTTAATACTCTTGTTGATGCGGTCGAGTTCCTCATCGGATAGCTGAAGCTTTCGATCGAGCTCGGCTATCTCTGTGGCCTAGGCAGTAGCCGCCGGCATCGAAGCCTGTCGAACAATATATATGGCATCTTATCAACCTGTTTTGATCCTCTATCCGGATTGTCCTAACCCGGACATAGTCTCAGGGGCTACTGTCTACACATGGGTTTCGCATCACACATATATATATGTACAAAAAACTTGTAAAGAATATTACATCTCATACCTCAAAGCCTGTCAGTAGGATGTTGAAGGATTTGGTTAGTCCGCTCTTCGTGGACCGAACCTTTTCCATAACCGCACCCATCAGGGTGTGTTGTTCCTCCATGATGGATGCATGTTGCAGTGCTTCCTGCAGAGTGTCAGCAGCCTCCGAATTAACAGAGGCCACCGATGGAGCTGCTGCTCCTCCCCCCTCTTTCAAAGGGGGGTGTTGGCCCGAACCCGGAGCCGTACCGGTCTTCAGTATGGTGTTCGGCGAGGGCCTGCACTATTGAGGCCCCCTCACTGGTCATGGGGGTCGTTGTGCCCCGCTCTACAACATCTGAGGTGTTATCCTCGGGGGCCTTCTGGATGTTTGTGTCCGCTCCTCCCCGGCTAGGAGATGGCCTTTGGGACGACACCTCGGTGTCCTCCATGGCAGGGGGAGAGAAGGCGCGGGATGGCCCGTCACTCTCCGCCTCTCCAGGTGCTAAAGAGTTTCCCTCCGGAGAGGAGAGAATCGAGATCTCATGCGGAGGGCTGAAAAGTAGAAAAAGATTGGATATGACAGAGGTAGATTAAACGATAATTGAATGAGTATGTTTTTGATACTTACGTCTCGGCCAGGGGCTTCTCCCTTTGGACCTTCTTCGGGCTATGTTCGGACTCTGAGTCCGAACTATCCGAGAGTACCACCCTCCCCTTCTTCAGTGTCGCCCCCTCCAGGATCATGAAGGTTGTCCTCTTTCCCCTCCTCGTCTTGAGGGGGGGGTGGCTCTCCACCTATTCCTCCTCCTCCTCCTCCTCCTCCTCCTCCTCTTCATCCTCGTCTTCCTCATGAGGGGAGACGGCCTCGATCTCTCCGAACACTGCTTCCGGAGGGCCTTTGCGGCGGGGCCCATCCTTGGGCCCCTTGCACTTCTTCTTGGTCTTCTTTTCCGGCGCCTTATACGGCGCCTAGACTAGCATCTCCTCCAGCTGAGGAGTGACTGGGTCTTCGGTCAACGGAGCCGGACTCTTGATCCGCTCCGACTTCTTGGTCTAGCCCTGTAAAGGATGGGCTAATGAGTTCTGTATCGACCGAATATATAAACTGGGTATGTCTTCAGAAAGTAAAAATACTTACCAGAGAGGCCAGATTCGCGGCGTTGAGGCCGACGTCTTCGGTCTCCATTGGCCAGCTCTTCTGCGCCTTGAAGAACAACTTCCACATTCCCTCGTGTGTGGTGCTGAGGAAATGTTGTAGAGTCCGCGGCTCCTCCGGCTTGATCTCGCACATGGGGGAAGCCGGGCGCTAGTAGGGGAGAATGTTGCGGAAGAGCATAATTTCAACCATGTTGGTTAGACCAACGTTTTTCCCAGCACGTTGGTGATGCGCAGTTGTAGCATCTGCACCTCCGTTTGGGACCCCCAGTCGTGGACCTTTGCGGTCCAGGAGACGAGCCTCATGGGGGGTCCCGATCTGAATTCCGGAATGGCCGCCCACTTAGTGTGGCACGACTCAGTTATATTGAACCACTTTTGTTGCCAGATCTTGACGGTCTCCACGAAGGCCCCCTTGGGCCATGTGGTGTTGGGTAGCATGCGGATCATAGCTCCACCGCAGTCCGCGTGGTGCCCGTCGACCTCCTTCGGCTTCACGTTGAAGACCTTGAGCCACAGGCCGAAGTATGGGTGGACGCAGAGGAGAGCCTCACACATGACGATGAACGTCGAGATGTGGAGGAAAGAATTCCGGGATAGATCATGGAAATCTAGCCCGTAGTAGTACATGAGTCCATGGACGAATGGGTGGAGTGGAAAACCTAACCCTCTAAAGAAATTCGGAAGGAAGGCAACCCGTTCGCCGGGCTCCGGAGTGGGAATGACTTGACCCTTGGGGGGAAGCTTGTGCACGATATTGGCAGCAAGGTATCCCGCACTCCGGAGATCTTTAATCTCCTTCTCTATGATGGAGGAGGCCTCTCACTTGCCTTTGGAACCGGATCCTGCCATGGTCGGAGGAGGTGGTGGTGGTGGTGAGAAAGACGGAAACTTTTCGGGCACTAATAGCTTGGGAGATTGGAAGGCTGAGGAGATGTGAATGCGTGGGGGGTAAAGTAAGGATCCATTACCCTCTTATAGGCAGTGAAAATGCCAACCGCCCCCACTCGTGCCTTGAATCTCGCCTATTCCTGATAAAAGCGTGCACCGTAAACGGTTGGATTACCCAAATTATATTGTTGAGCAATCCCGTATTAAGTGGGCACAATCTCTGTTTTGACAGGACGTGCTAATGGGGCGCGGCCTCGAAACACGGAACGAGTGGTGTGAAAACGGTTTAAAAACATCGAAGGGTCAAGCCTGATGCTTCGTCAAAAAAAAGTTGTCAATAAAAGACAATGTTCTTATTTTTTATATATTCTACCTTCGCGGCTAAGGGTTGTGTTCATTACAAAAAGTCGGATACAATTCTTTTATAGAGGAAAGCCGATGTACACTGTTCATGGAACCCACCTTGCAATGCCGAAGATAATCTGCATGCCGAACACATCGTCATCGAAGACTGGTTCAGGGGCTGTTGTGGGAGTCCTGGACTAGGTGGTCCTCGGGCGTCTGGTCTATTGCATGTGGGCCGGACTAATGGGTCGTCTAGATACAAGATAGAATATCACCTCTCGTGTCGGGTAGGGACTCCCGTATACGTGGATGGCAAGTATAGGTGTCCGGATATGTTATTCCTTTCTGTAGAACCGACTTTGTACCATCCTAAGCCCTTCCGGTGTCTATATAAACCGGAGGGTTAGATCGGAGGCAGGATCACAACATTGATAGGCTATCCAATCTAGGGTTAGCCAACTCGATCTCGTGGTAGATCAACTCTTGTAACCCCTATATCCCTCGAATATAATCAAGCAGGAGTAGGGTTTTACCTCCATTAAGAGGGCCCAAACCTGGGTAAACACTGTGTCCTTTGTCCATAGTTACCTTCGGTTCTCAGACATACAGCTTGGGCCCCCTACCCGAGATCTGCCAGTTTTGGCACTGACACTTCCCATGTCCGGTTGGGACTCTTGTATGCGTGAACAACAAGATTAAGTATCCTGATATACTGTTTCCTTTATCTGTAAACTGACTCTGTACAGCCCTAGGCCCCTCCGGCGTCTATATAAACTTGAGGGCTTAGACCGGAGACAGGATCATAACATTCATAGGCTAGACAATCTAGGGTTTAGCCATTAAGATATCGAGGTAGATGAACTCTTGTAACCCCTATACTCATCGAATATAATCAAGCAGGATGTAGCGTTTTACCTCCTTTAAGAGGGCCAAACCTGGGTAAACATTGTGTCCCATTGTCCATTCTTACCATTGATCCTTAGACATACAACTTGGGCCCCCTTACCCGAGATCTTCCGGTTTTTACATCGACGGTACTTCCCACATATTATCATCTCTATATTTCAAAACTACTGCAAGGAACCAAACATATCATATTCAATGATCCATAAGTTTTATGTAGGATTTTATGACTAACCATGTGAATGACCAATTCATGTTGACTCTCTAAATAGATATAAGTGAAGCATGAGAGTTTAATTATTTCTACAAAAGACCATGCTCTAATAAGTATAAGTGAAGCAAAATAGCATTCTTCAAATAACAGTTTTCTATGTGAAGAGAAATAGGCAATCCAAACATCAAATGATATAAGTGAAGTACATGAAGCATTTTATAAAGCCATACTCAAAAGATATATGTGAAGTGCAATGAGATTTCTATAAATCAACCATGGACTATCTGATACCATCATGGTGCATAAAAAGAATGAAAACTAAACACAAAAGACGCCCCAAGATTTACACATATCACATGAATGAAACGAAGATGAAAACATACCAATACTTGTTGAAGAAAGATGAGATGCCTTCTGGGGCATCCCCAAGCTTAGATTCTCGAGTCTCCTTGAATACTTACTTGGGGTGCCTTGGGCATCCCCAAGCTTGAAATCTTGCCTCTCCTTCTCCTCATATCGAGACCTCCTTGATCTTTGAACACATCATCCACACGAAACTTAACAGGAAACTGGTGAGATCCGTTAGTATAACAAAGCAAATCACTAATTTAAGTACTATTGCAAACCATTTCATATTTTGTTTTTGCATTGTAGATATTGTATTATAACTTTTCCATGTCTTATACCACCAATAAAATCGATTAGTTTCATCAAAACAAGCAAAACAATGCATCAAAAACAGAATTTGTCTTAAACAGGACAGTCTATAGCAATCTGAACATCTACCATACTTCTGTAATTCCAAAAATTCTTAAACATTAGGAAAAAATAAAGATTGTTCATATAAATATTGTGTAAAAATTTCAGAAACTTTTGATGTTCCAGCAAAAAATGTAAAATCGCGCACTACAGCCAAATTTTCTGTTTTTACACCACACATACCAACAAGCAATTTAGTCATCCTAAAGGTAAATCTTGGCAGATTATTTATAATGTAATTTATTTGTACAAGGGTATAATTATTTTGTTGAAAAGTTTCTGTAATTGATATTCACAAAGTTTCCATGGGCTTGAATAAAGTTCAAGGCTAGCTCCCACTTTAACAATGCTCGTCTCTCTCACTTTCACTTTTCTTTTTCAAAAAGTTTTAGGTTCCCCTCTATATTTTTTGTTTTTAAACTTTATAAAAGGACACAACTGAATAAAATGACTCTCTAAAACTTCCGGGTTGTCTCCCTAGCAGCGCTTTCTTTAAATCCATTAAGTTAGGCATAAAGTGCTCAAGTAATGGATCCACCCAGATCCCAAGGTATATCAAAGCCAATTTTAATTTAAAATGATTTGGAATTTATTAGTGAGCACAAAGCAACATATATCATGAAATGACGAAGTCTAACTCTCTTCCTATGCATTGGCATGTCATACAACAACAATTCATGCACATCAAGCAAAGGCCAATACATAGCATAAGCAGTTTCTTGCAATTTTATCGTGTTGGAAACATAAATAGGTGGAGGTGTAGTTCCTCTCTCATAATAATTGCAAGTAGGAGCAGCAAGCACATGGATATTATATTCATCAAAATTATCATGTGCAATGGTAAAAGGTAACCCATAAATGTAGTACTTAATTAGTACAAACTTCTCCGTTATAGTGTAGTTTGGAGAATTTAAAAATATAATAGGACTATCATGTGTGGGTGCAATAGCAGCAATTTCATGTTTAACATTAGGAACTATATCAAGTTCATCTCCATAATCATAATTCATATTGGCATCAAGGCCACAAGAATAGCAAGCATCAAGTTCATCAGAAAGGGGTATTTCAAACGAATCAGTTTAATCAAAGCAATTATCATATCATTCATCCTTTGGTAATTACGAAGGGACATTTAACAATGTATGAGTTGAAGAGTTACTCTCATTAGAAGGTGGGCATGGGTAGCTAATCCGTTCTTCCTCCGTTTGTTCTTTGCTCTTCTCATCATCTTTTTCATCCAATGAGCTCATAGTTTCATCAATTTCTTCTTCCATAGACTCCCGCAAAATATTAGTCTCTTCTTGGACAACTGAGACTTTCTCAATAAATGCGTAAATATCATAATTGTATTTATAATTCTCATAGCAATATTTAAGTATAGCAAAAAATTTAGGTCTATAAACATCATCATCAAAAGCTTCATACTTTTCAAACAAATATTCATTTTCATAAGCACCCTTAAAAGCAACAAATTCTTCTATTCATTCCACATCATAGTAATCATATCAACAATTAGCATAAGAAGCTAAGGTTTCATAATCATTAAATTTGCATGGGAAGGGAAGGTGTGGAGCCTTCATCCTTGAGCAACAAGTATAATCATATCTCTAGCATAAATTCCAAGCATACCAATGCAACATATCAATTTGATCCCATAATAGTTTCCCTTTTTGTGTCAAGTGATAATCCATAAAGTATTCACGTTGATCCAATGTGTCTCCCATTATCAAGTTGAATGGGGTTTTCTTAGGATCATCAAAGTAGTGTTTAATATTTTTCACATAACAAGCATCGAGGGTTTTAGGAGGTTCCCCATCTGCATGAGTAGCAACTACAACTAACTTTTTTGGTATTACGTGTTCCATATCCATAACCAAAGATAGAGAACAACTTGGAACAGAAAATAAAAACTACTTAGTGATAAAGCAAACAAGCACACACGATAATATTCACCCCACGCTATTGCTTCCCGGCAACAGCGCCAGAAAAAGGTCTTGATAACCCTCAAGTATAGGGCATCATGTGTATCATTTTTCAATAAATAAGAGTGTCGAGCCCAACGAGGAGCTAAAGATAGAACAAATATTCCCTCAAGTTCTATCGACCACCGATACAACTCTACACACACTTGATGTTTGCTTTACCTAAAACAAGTATGAAACTATTTTTCAAGAATAAAACTACGAGTACTTTGCGAGAATAAAACTACGAACAAATTGCGAGATAATAAAAGTAGATAGATTTTGTCAACAAGAAAGTCATTTATCCCTAGGCAATTGATAACTAGACTAGCAATCATTATTGCAATTTTACATGAGGGAGAGGCATGAGCTAACATACTTTCTCTACTTGGATCATATGCACTTATGATTGGAACTCTAGCAAGCATCCACAACTACATACCCAAGATCATTAAGGTCGTAAAACCGAACCATCGCATTAAGTATCAAGTCCTCTTTACTCCCATACGCAATAACCCATTTATCCGTGTTCAGGCTTCTGTCACTCTGGCAACCGACAATAAGCAAATTATGAACATATTGCAACACCCTACAGCGGGATCCCTCGCGTTTGTGTTAGACGGGGGGCACCATAGGACAACTCCATAATAAAATATACACTCAAACCAACCACAATAATCAATTAGCCCATATGACAAAACGGATCTAGTCAAACATCATAGGATAACCACATATCATTGGGAACTAATATATAGTGTTGAGCACCATGTTTAAGTAGATATTATAGTGGGGAGAAGGTGTGTTACATGGCTGCATAGAGGGGGAGAAAGTTGGTGTTGAAGGTAGCAAGATTGTTGATGTAGATTGCTGTCACGATCCTTGCCCCGACGGTGTTCTGGCGCCACTGGGAGTGAGGGGGAGAGAGCCCCCCACCTTCTTCTTCTCCCTTAGCCCCCCCTCCCCCCCTAGATGGGATGGGAGTTCCCCCTCTGGTCCATGGCTTCCATGGATGTGGAGGGGCAGGAGCCCTTCTAAGATTGGATCTATCCCTCTGTTCTCTTCTGTTCTGCGGTCTTGTTTTCTGCCCCATCACCATTTCTTAAATTCCCAGAGATCTGTAACTCCGCTTGCGCTGAAATATTTGCACAATTTTTTCCATAAATTATCTTTCTTGTGCCCCAAAAGGGCCCCAGCCAACTTACGGGGAGGGAACAGGACACCTGGGTGCGCCAGGGGGTTGCGGAGGTCGTGGGCCTCCGTTTGCGTTGATTCCACCTCCCAAAAATCACATATATTCCAAAATAATTCTCCCTAAATTTTTATCGTGTTTTGTCTGAACCCCGATTCTAAATCACACCGATCTAGCATGTAACACATCATATCACTTTGCAGCCTCACGCATGGTATCCCCACGGGTGCCACCTTACCTGGCCTGGGACCGTTTGCGCCTATTGGCTCACATATATGATAGTGTCGCTAGCATCCATATAACTAAGAACCCGGCCAGACATGACTAGTCGTGAACCCAAGTGGCGCTAACTTATAGGGACAGGCATACATGACCCAACAATGAACGTGTCGATTACCAGCGTATGAACCCAAGTCGTAGCAAGCTACAAGGACTTAAAAGAACAAGGCGTGACATTTCCTGGAAGGGACACACATAGGAACGAAGAAGGACACATGCCGGCCAGCCTAAGTGTTCCAGAGCAGTAGCAAGCTACCAAGGCTCAGTGGAAGCACTAGGAGACATTTCCCGGTAAGAGAGGCTACCAAGGATAAACAACTAGGTTGTCAGATCCCACACATACCAAGCATTTCAAATCATACACACAATATGCTCAATATGTGCAAATACAACATGGCATCACCACAACAAAACTCTACAACTCAAGTACTTTATTTAAAAGGCTCCAGAGAGCCATACATATCATTCATACAGATAGGGGGTCACACGACCCGACATTCAAGTCATACAAGCATACAAGCACATGCGGAAGCACCTTGTCTGAGTATAGACAACTAGAAAGCAAAAGGCTTGAGGAAGCCTATCTATCAACAAGGGTCCTTCACATGCTCAGGATCACCACCTGGCCACCAAGCTACCCATCAACGTCGAGGTCTACATACAACCGTTCAGAAGGGGCGGCATTCTCTTCTGCAACATTAATTAAGCAAACATGAGTACAAAGGTATTCAACAAGACTTAGATCAGATCCTACATACGTGCACATTATCAACAAAGGGATAGTGGAGTTTATTGCAGCAAGCCAACTTTGACTCTTGGCTAAGCTATCCTACGAGATAGAAACTTGTAAATGTTTTGCACACACAAGTCCACTACTCACCACAACAATACACTACCACGGATCCTCTCCCGTCTTCCTACGGAAGGGCCATCCACGGCACTCACACTTGTCTTGAGGCTTTTAGTAGTTTCCATTTACTTGTCTATGAACTATATAGGCAACCAAGTGGTCCTTTACCGTGGACGCGGCTATTCGAATAGATGATGTTAACCCTGCAGGGGTGTACTTCTTCATACATGTTTCCACCACTTAGTGTTTGCACACGACATGTGCTCGGCGGACCAAGCGAAAGCCGACGTGGGTGTAGACCACGACCTGACTAACCACACAAATCCCTAGTCCAGGTTTATCGCCTATTCAGGTTCCATATGCAGGGAGTCCGGCCGAGGTTTCCACATACGGCCCTGAATGATGTGTGCAAGGTTCCCGAGACACCAAACGGGCGCCCGGTGCACCGTGCCACATACCTGCCGCATCACAGCCCACCCCGAGGGTCAGCATTGTGCACGGCCTCCAGTATACTACAAACACCAGAAACTACTTGCAACTCCTGGACAGAGGACAAGGGCAGTTAATAAGTTGAGCGGGGTCATATTTCAGGGCCCAATGCATGGTAGTAGCTGAATCTTAAATCACACATACAGATCTCAGTTCTTAGGGACGGTTCCAATGAAACAACCCACCATGTACTCCTGCATGGCCTCTCATCGATACCTTTACCAAATTGTGTTCAACACTTCACTCTCATCACCAACATAATCATTTCACTCTAGCCCATCACCTAGATGAACCAGACCTGACACGATTCTAAGCATAGCAAGCATAGCAAGGTAGGAAACACAATCATGTCTCAATCAACTCCTACACATGCTAGCGGGTTTCATCTAGTTACTGTGGCAATGACAGGTCATGCAGAGGAAATGGGTTCAACTACTGTAGCACAGATCAGTTTGAAATGTTTTTGTCTTAAATGCAATAAATGAGAGCAGGAGCGAGAACATGGGATTTTATCGGTATGATCAAATGGTGGTTGCTTGCCTGGTAGATCGGTAGACGGGTACTGTCCTTCAGTTGGATATTCAAGGTAATCCTCAGGAACAGAACCTACCACAGAGAATCATACGGGTAACACAATCAATACACAACAACATGCAACAATATGATGCATGCATATGAAATGGCAAAATGAGTGTGTTGGGCTAATGCAACTACAACCAGATGGGTTTGAGCCATTTTGAACCAAAGGTTCAACCCCAAACTCATCTTATGGATTTAAATAGTGTCTTATCATGTTTTGCACTAAACATCAAGGTTAAATTGTTTTAACATGCATGAAACCAGTATAGATGGATAGACTGAATTTTTCTGATCATTTTTCATATATAAATCTTTGCATTTGGAGTTACAGATTAATTTCTATGATTTTTTGAAGTTTGAAACAATTTTTGGAATTTCCTCAATAAGAATAAATCCAGAAAAGGCCATTACTGCATCAACACTGCATCAGGAGGTCAACTGTGTGGTCCAGGTGAAACCTGACCAGTGGTCCCACTGATCAATGTCACACTTAGTTAACTAACTAATTAAGCTTAGTTTAATTACTAAACTAGGTTTGACCAAGGGCGGGGCCCACATGTCAGTGACCCAGTGGGGTCAAATCCATGGTCAACTGGGTCAAATCGCCAGCGTTTAGCCGCTGTCGACAACCAGATGCATTGGAGGGTGTGGGTTTTCACACTCTGGTGACCAAAAGGGCGGCGGAGGCCACCTACGTGTAGCTAGGAGTGATCTGCGTCTAGTGGTGGTGGTGGTTGAGCTCGGGGTCGCCGGAAACGCCACCGCCGATGAGCTTGGCGGCTGCCGAAGTTAGGGCGAGCTCGAACTCAACGCTACGGTGCACGTGGAGGCGTGGGGCTAACTCATACAAGCTCTACGCGGTGCGGGGAGGCGACTGGACATGACGGCGAGGCCGTTGCATGGCCGGAGCCATGTCGGCGGCGAGCTCAGGCGGTGACACATGCGGGTGTGCTCTGTGAAGTCGCTACGGTGGACGACAGTGAGAATAGAGAGGGGAAGGAGAGGTAGAAGCTCACAGCAGTCACGGCGAGCTAGGAAGCAGGGTCGGGGAGGAGCTGGAGCGAGCGAGGCGGCAAAGTGGATCTCCAGCGACGGCGAGGCGGAGCAAGGTCGGTGCAGTGGCTCCGAGGCAAGCGAGCGCTCGGGGCTCGACCAGCTCGACGAAGCAGACGGTGGCGGAGCTTTTGGACACGGCGGGGCGACGAGGAGGCGACAGTGGCCACGGTTACGATGACGGTGCGGTTGCGGCGTCGTCGGCCATGGTGGGGGAGGGCGAAGCAGAGGTGCAGGTGGCGAATGGGTGTGTCGGTTAGGTTGGGGCGGCGACCAGGGGGTCATCCACGCAGTGAAGCAGCGTCCAGGGTGAGGCAGGCGGGCTGGGAGGTGGGTGGCGAGCTCGGGCGCACCGGCGCGCACCTCCCTGCCTGCCTGGCGGGAGGAAGCAGCTGACTGGCATGGGCCAGCACAATGCTGGGCCGCCAGGTGGGCTGCCAGGTGAGTTTGGCCAGGTAAGCCTCTTTCCTTTTTATTTTATGTTTTATATTTCTTTCTGTAACTTTAGGGCTTTAATTCAAATACCAAAACTAACTCAAAAATCATGAAACTGCTCAAGGCCACTGTTTGGATTATTTCCAATAGTAAACATTTTAGTTCATTATTATTTGGACATTTAAAATATTATATAGCATTTAAATGCCCAAATGCAAATAGGATAGGATTTAATTCAGTGACCCAATGTTGTCTTAGAAAAATGTGCACCATTTTTGTTAGAGGTTTTAGACCAAGGCAAAGATGATGAACATTTTTGAAGGGCATTTCAGGTTCATTGAAAAAGTATTTTAGTAACCCTAGTTGGATTAAGTGGTGCTGGGGGTTTCTGCTATCCCCATTTCAACTTTCTTGGAAAAATAAACATGATGCAATCACTCTAATGCATGCACTGACTAGGGTTGTGACAACTCACCCCCACTCAGAAAAATCTCATCCCGAGATTTAGGATTCGCCGGAAAGAAAGTGGGGTACTCAAGTCGAAGACGATCCTCCCTTTCCTAGGTGGCTTCTATCTCGGAATGGTGTGACCATTGAACCTTGAGAAACTTGATGTTATGGTATCGAGTGGTATGCTCAGCTTGACAAGGATACAAACGAGATATTCTCGATATGTGAGATTATCTTGGAGATCAAGTGTTTCATGGTCCACTCCACGGATAGGATCCGAGAAGCAACGCCTGAGTTGAGAAACGTGGAAAACATCATGAACTCTAGAAAGATGCGGAGGTAGTTCCAGTTGGTAGGCAACTTCTCCTCATTTGGCAAGAATGCGAACAGGACCAATGTAGCGAGGAGCCAATTTGCCATTGATACCGAAGCGATGGGTTTCCTTTAGAGGAGTAACCCAAAGGTAAGCCTTCTCGTCAACTTCAAAAGTCACGGCCTTATGTTTACAATCATATTGGCTCTTTTGACGAGCTTGGGCTGTTTTCAACTTTTCATGAATAATGCAAACTTGCTCTTCTGCTTCCTGGATCATGTTCGGGCCAAAGAATTGTCTTTCCTCGGTTTCTGACCAGTTAAGAGGCGTTCGACACCTTCGTCCATGAAGAACTTCAAAAGAAGCTTTGCCCAAGATAGACTGATAGCTATTGTTATAAGCAAATTCGGCAAATGGAAGGCATTTCTCCCAATCCATTCCGAATGAGATAACAGAAGCTCAGAGCATATCTTCCAGAATTTGATTGACGTGTTGTACTTGACCACTTGATTGAGGGTGGAAGGCGGTTCCAAAGGAGAGACGAGTTCCCATAGCATTTTGGAAACTTTCACCAAATCGAGAGGTGAATAGACTTTCACGATTTGAGTTAATCATCAATGGAACACCACGGAATGAAACCTTCGAAAAAGTTATTTTTGGAACAAAAGCAATCCAGGGAACTTGGAGTGGAAGCCAAGGAAGCTCAAGGAGGCCACGAGATAGGGGGCGCGCCCTCCACTCTCGTGGGCCCCTCGTGGCTCCCCCAACAGACTTCTTTCACCTATATATTCCCACATACCCTAAAAACGTCGAAGCGAACAATAGATCGGGAGTTCCGCCGCCTCAAGCCTCTGTAGCCACCAAAAACCTCTCGGGAGCCCATTCCGGCACCCTGCCAGAGGGGGGATCCCTCACCGGTGGCCATCTTCATCATGCTGGCGCTCTCCATGACGAGGAGGGAGTAGTTCACCCTCGGGGCTGAGGGTATGTACCAGTAGCTATGTGTTTGATCTCCCTCTCTCGTGTTCTTGAGGTGATACAATCTTGATGTATCGCGAGCTTTGCTATTATAGTTGGATCTTATGATGTTTCTCCCCCTCTACTCTCTTGTAATGGATTGAGTTTTCCCTTTGAAGTTATCTTATCGGATTGAGTCTTTAAGGATTTGAGAACACTTGATGTATGTCTTGCCGTGCTTATCTGTGGTGACAATGGGATATCACGTGATCCACTTGATGTATGTTTTGGTGATCAACTTGCGGGTTCCGCCTATGAACCTATGCATAGGGGTTGGCACACGTTTTCCTCTTGACTCTCCGGTAGAAACTACTGGGCGCTCTTTGAAGTACTTTGTGTTGGTTGAATAGATGAATTTGAGATTGTGTGATGCATATTGTATAATAATCATGCCAATGGATACTTGAGGTGACAATGGAGTATCTAGGTGACATTAGGGTTTTGGTTGATTTGTGTCTTAAGATGTTATTCTAGTATGAACTCTATGATAGGTTGAACGGAAAGAATAGCTTCGTGTTATTTTACTACGGACTCTTAAACAGATCGAGCAGAAAGGATAACTTTGAGGTGGTTTCGTACCCTACCATAATCTCTTCGTTTGTTCTCCGCTATTAGTTGCTTTGGAGTGACTCTTTGTTGCATGTTGAGGGATAGTTATATGATCCAATTATGTTATTATTGTTGAGAGAACTTGCACTAGTGAAAGTATGAACCTTAGGCCTTGTTTCCTAGCATTACAATATCGTTTACGCTTACTTTTATCCTTAGTTACCTTGCTGTTTTTATATTTTCAGATTAAAAAAACCTATATCTACCATCCATATTTCAGTTGTATCACCATCTCTTCACCGAACTAGTGCACCTATACAATTCAACATTGTATTGGGTGTGTTGGGGATACAAGAGACTCTTTGTTATTTGGTTGCAGGGTTGCTTGAGAGAGACCATCTTCATCCTACGCCTCCCACGGATTGATAAACCTTAGGTCATCCAATTGAGGGAAATTTGCTACTGTCCTACAAACATCTGCACTTGGAGGACCAACAATGTCTACAAGAAGAAGGTTGTGTAGTAGATATCACCCATTAAGGCCCATATACTCCCCGGGGGGTTTTAGTAACCTCCCGGTACTCCGGTATTTATCCGGTGACCCCCGGAACCCTTCTCGTGTCCGAATATAACCTTCCAATATATCAATCTTTACGTCTCGACCATTTCGACACTCCTCATCATGTCCGTGATCTCATCCGGGACTCCAAACAACCTTCGCTACATCAAAACACATAAACTCATAATACCGATCGTCATTGAACGTTAAGCGTGCGGACCCTACGGGTTCGAGAAGTATGTAGACATGACCGGGACACGTATCCGGTCAATAACGAATAGCGGAACCTGGATGCTCATATTGGCTCCAACATATTCTACGAAGATCTTTATCGGTCAAACCGCATAACTACATATGTTGTGCCCTTTGTCATCGGTATGTTACTTGCCCGAGACTCGATCGTCGATATCTCAATACCTAGTTCAGTCTCATTACTGGCAAGTCTCTTTACTCGTTCTGTAATGCATCATCCCGCAACTAACTCATTATTCACATTGCTTGCAAGGCTTATAGTGATGTGCATTACCGAGAGGGCCCAGAGATACCTCTCCGACAATCGGAGTGACAAATCCTAATCTCGATCTATGCCAACTCAACAAGTACCATCGGAGACACCTGTAGAGCACATTTATAATCACCCAGTTACGTTGTGACATTTGGTAGCACACAAAGTGTTCCTCCAGTATTCGGGAGTTGCATAATCTCATAGTCATAGGAACATGTATAAGTCATGAAGAAATCAATAGCAACAAACTAAACGATCAAGTGCTAAACTAACGGAATTGGACAAGTCAATCACATCATTCTCTAATGATGTGATCCCGTTAATCAAATGACAACTCATGTCTATGGCTAGGAAACTTAACCATCTTTGATTCAACGAGCTATTCAAGTAGAGGCATACTAGTGACACTTTGTTTGTCTATGTATTCACACATGTACTAAGTTTCAGGTTAATACAATTCTAGCATGAATAATAAACATTTATCATGATATAAGGAAATATAAATAACAACTTTATTATTGTCTCTAGGGCATATTTCCTTCATATCCCACTTGCACTAGAGTCAATAATCTAGATTACATAGTAATGATTTTAACAGCCATGGAGTCTTGGTGTTAATCATGTTTTGCTCGTGAGAGAGGCTTAGTCAACGGGTCTGCAACATTCAGATCCGTATGTATCTTGCAAATCTCTATGTCTCCCTCCTTGACTTGATCGCGGATGGAATTGAAGTGTCCCTTGATGTGCTTGGTTCTTTTGTGAAATCTAGATTCCAGTGCTAAGGAAATTGCACCAGTATTGTCACAAAAGATTTTCATTGGACCCGATGCACTAGGTAGATCAGATATGAACTCCTTCATCCAGACTCCTTCATTTGCTGCTTCCGAAGCAGCTATGTACTCCGCTTCACACGTAGATCCCGTGATGACACTTTGTTTAGAACTGCACCAACTGACAGCTAACCATTCAATATAAACACATATCCGGTTTGTGACTTAGAGTCATCCGGATCAGTGTCAAAGCTTGCATCGACGTATTTACGATGAGTTCTTTGTCACCTCCATAAACGAGAAACATATCCTTAGTCCTTTTCACGTATTTCAGGATGTTCTTGACCGTTGTCCAGTGACCCACTCCTGGATTACTTTGGTACCTCCTCGCTAAACTAATAGCAAGGCACACATCAGGTCTGGTACACAACATCTCATACATGATAGAGCCTATGGCTGAAGCATAGGGAACACCTTTCATTTTCTCTCTATCTTCTGAAGTGGTTGGGCATTGAGTCTGACTCAACTTCACACATTGTAACACAGGCAAGAACCCTTTGTTTGTTTGATCCATTTTGAACTTCTTCAAAACTTTATCAAGGTATGTACTTTGTAAAAGTCCAATTAAGCGTCTTGATTTGTCTCTATAGATCTTGATGCCCAATATATAAGCAACTTCACCGAGGTCCTTCATTGAAAAATTCTTATTCAAGTATCCTTTTATGCTATCTAGAAATTCTATATCATTTCCAATCAACAATATGTCATCCACATATAATATTAGAAATGCTACAGAGCTCCCACTCACTTTCTTGTAAATACAGTCTTCTCCAAAAGTCTGTATAAAACCATGTGCTTTGATCACACTATTAAAACATTTATTCCAACTCCGAGATGCTTGCACCAGTCCATAGATGGATCGCTGGAGCTTACACACTTTGTTAGCATCCTTTGGATCGATAAAACCTTTAGGTTGCATCATATACAACTCTTCTTCCAGAAATCCATTCAGGAATGCAGTCTTTACATCCATTTGCCAAATTTCATAATCATAAAATGCGGCAATTACTAACATGATTCGGGCGGACTTAAGCATTGCTACGGGTGAGAAGGTCTCATCGTAGTCAACTCCTTGAACTTGTCGAAAACCTTTCGCAACAAGTTGATCTTTGTAGACAGTAATATTACCGTGAGCGTCAGTCTTCTTCTTGAAAATCCATTTATTCTCGATCATCGGGCAAGTCAACCAAAGTCCACACTTTGTTCTCCTACATGGATCTCATCTTAGATTTCATGGCCTCAAGCCATTTTGCGGAATCTGGGCTCATCACCGCTTCCTCATAGTTCGTACGTTCGCCATGAGCAAGTAACATGACCTCCAGAATAGGATTACCATACCACTCTGGTGCAGATCTTATTCTGTTTGACCTACAAGGTTCGGTAGTAACTTGATCTGAAGTGTCATGATCATTATCATCAGCTTCCTCACTAATTGGTGCAGGGATCACAGGAACTGATTTCTATGATGAACTACTTTCCAATAAGGGAGCAGGTACAGTTACCCCAACAAGTTCTACTTTCCTCCCACTCACTTCTTTCGAGAGAAACTCCTTCCCTAGAAAGGATCCATTCTTAGCAATGAATGTCTTGCCTTCGGATCTGTGATAGAAGGTGTACCCAACAGTCTCCTTTGGGTATCCTATGAAGACACATTTCTCCGATTTGGATTCGAGCTTATCAGGTTGTAGCTTTTTCACATAATCATCGCAGCCCCAAACTTTAAGAAACGACAACTTTGGTTTCTTGCCAAACCACAGTTCATAAGGTGTCGTCTCAACGGATTTAGATGATGCCCTATTTAACGTGAATGCAGTCGTATTTAAAGCATAACCCCAAAATGATAGCAATAAATCAGTAAGAGACATCATAGATCGCACCATATCTAATAAAGTGCGGTTGTGACGTTTGGACACACCATTACGCTGTGGTGTTCCGGGTGGCGTGAGTTGTGAAACTATTCCGCATTGTTTCAAATGAAGACCAAACTCGCAACTCAAATATTCTCCTCCACTATCAGATCATAGAAACTTTAATTTCTTGTTATGATGATTTTCCACTTCACTCTGCAATTCTTTGAACTTTTCAAATGTTTCAGACTTATGTTTCATTAAGTAGATATACTCATATCTGCTCAAATCATCTGTGAAGGTGAGAAAATAACGATACCCACCGCGAGCCTCAATATTCATCGGACCACATACATCAGTATGTATGATTTCCAATAAACCTGTTGCTCGCTCCATTGTTCCGGAGAACGGAGTTTTAGTCATCTTGCCCATGAGGCATGGTTCGCAAGTACCAAGTGATTCATAATCAAGTGATTCCAAAAGTCCATCAGAATGGAGTTTCTTTCATGCGCTTTACACCAATATGACCCAAAAGGCAGTGCCACAAATAAGTTGCACTATCATTATCAACTTTGCATCTTTTGGCTTCAATATTATGAATATGTGTATCACTACTATCGGGATTCAATAAAAATAGACCACTCTTCAAGGGTGCATGACCATAAAAGATATTGCTCATATAAATAGAACAACCATTATTTTTAGATTTAAATGAATAACCATCTCGCATTAAACAAGATCCAAATATAATGTTCATGCTCAACGCTGGCACCAAATAACATTATTCAGGTCTAAAACTAATCCTGAAGGTAGATGTAGAGGTAGCATGCCGACCGCGATCACATCGACTTTGGAACCATTTCCCACGTGCATCGTCACCTCGTCCTTAGCTAATCTTCACTTAATCCGTAGTCCCTATTTTGAGTTGCAAGTATTAGCAACAGAACCAGTATCAAATACCCAGGCACTACTGCGAGCATTAGTAAGGTACACATCAATAACATGTATATCACATATACCTTTGTTCACCTTGCCATCCTTCTTATCCGCCAAATACTTGGGGCAGTTCCGCTTCCAGTGACCAGTCCCTTTGTAGTAGAAGCACTCGGTCTCAGGCTTAGGTCCAGACTTGGGCTTCTTCACTTGAGCAGCAACTTGCTTGCCGTTCTTCTTGAAGTTCCCCTTCTTCGTTTACCCTTTTTTCTTGAAACTAGTGGTCTTGTTGACCATCAACACTTGATGCTCCTTCTTGATTTCTACCTCCACAACTTTTAGCATCGCGATGAGCTCAGAAATTGTCTTATCCATCCCTTGCATATTATAGTTCATCACGAAGCTCTTGTAGCTTGGTGGCAGTGATTGAAGAATTCTGTCAATGACACTATCATCCGGAAGATTAACTCCCAGTTGAATCAAGTGATTGTTATACCTAGACATTTTGAGTATACGTTCACTGAGAGAACTATTCTCCTCCATCTTGCATCTTTAGAGCTTATTGGAGACCTCATATATCTCAATCCGGGCATTTTCTTGAAATATTAACTTCAACTCCTGGAACATCTCATATGCTCCATGACGTTCAAAACATCGTTGAAGTCCTGGTTCTAAGCCGTAAAGCATGGCACACTGAACTATCGAGTAGTCATCAGCTTTGCTCTGCCAGACGTTCACAACGTCCGGCATTGCTCCTGCAGCGGGTCTTGCACCTAACGGTGCTTCCAGGATGTAATTCTTCTGTGCAGCAATGAGGATAACCCTCAGGTTACGGACCCAGTCCATGTAATTTCTACCATCATCTTTCAACTTAGCTTTCTCAAGGAACGCATTAAAATTCAACGGAACAATAGCACGGGCCATCTATCTACAACAACATAGACATGCAAAATACTATCAGGTACTAAGTTCATGATAAATTAAAGTTCAATTAATCAAATTACTTTAAGAACTCCCACTTAGATAAACATCCCTCTAATCATCTAAGTGATCTGATCCATATCAACTAAACCATGTCCGATCATCACGTGAGATGGAGTAGTTTTCAATGGTGAACATCACTATGATGATCATATCTACTATATGATTCACGCTCGACCTTTCGGTCTTAGTGTTCTGAGGCCATATCTGCATATGCTAGGCTCGTCAAGTTTAACCCGAGTATTCTGCGTCTGCAAAACTGGCTTGCACCCGCTGTATGTGAACGTAGAGATTATCACACCCGATCATCACTTGGGGTCTCGGCACGACGAACTTTCGCAATGGTGCATACTTAGGGAGAACACTTATACCTTGAAATTTAGTGAGAGATCATCTTATAATGCTACCGTCGATCTAAGAAAAATAAGATGCATAAAAGATAAACATCACATGCAATCAATATAAGTGATATGATATGGCCATCATCATCTTGTGCCTTTGATCTCCATCTCCAAAGCACCGTCATGATCACCATCGTCACCGGCATGACACCTTGGTCTCCATCATATCATCGTTGTCATCTCGCCAACTATTGCTTCTACGACTATCGCTACTGCTTAGTGATAAAGTAAAGCAAATACATGGCAATTGCATTTCATACAATAAAGTGACAACCATATAGCTCCTTCCAGTTGTTGATAACTCCGTTACAAAACATGATCATCTCATACAATAAAATATAGCATCATGTCTTGACAATATCACATCACAACATGCCCTGCAAAAAAAAGTTAGACGTCCTCTACTTTCTTGTTGCAAGTTTTACGTGGCTGCTACGTGCTAAGCAAGATCCGTTCTTACCTATGCATCAAAACAACAACGATATTTCGTCAAGTATGTGTTGTTTTAACCTTCACAAGGAACGGGCGTAGCCACACTCGATTCAACTAAAATGGATAAACTGACACCCGCCAGCCACCTATGTGCGAAGCACGTCGGTTGAACTAGTCTTGCGTAAGCGTACACGTAATGTCGGTCCAGGCCGCTTCATCCAACAATACCGCCTAATCAAAGTATGACATGCTGGTAAGCAGTATGACTAGTATCGCCCACAACTCACTTGTGTTCTACTCGTGCATATAACATCTACGCATAAACCTAGCTCTGATACCACTGTTGGGGAACGTAGTAATTTCAAAAAATTCCTACGCACACACAAGATAATGGTGGTGCATAGCAATGAGAGGGCAGAGTGTCGTCCACGTACCCTCGTAGACCTTAAGCGGAAGCGTTATGACAACACGGTTGATGTAGTCGTACGTCTTCACAATCGACCGATCCTAGTATCGAATGTACGACACCTCCGCGATCTGCACACGTTCAGCTCGATGACGTCCCATGAACTCACGATCCAGTAGAGCTTCAAGGGAGAGTTCTGTCAGCACGACGGCGTGATGACGGTGTTGATGAAGCTACAGGTGCAGGGCTTCGCCTAAGCACCGCAACGATATGACCAAGGTGGATTATGGTGAAGGGTGGCACCGCACACGGCTAAAGATCAATGATCAACTTGTGTGTCTTGGGGCGCCCCCCTACCCCCGTATATAAAGGAGCAAGGGGCGGAGGCGGCCGGCCTAGGTGGAGCACGCGCCAAGGGGGGAGTCCTACTCCCACCGGGAGTAGGACTCCCCTTTCCTAGTAGGAGTAGGAGAAGGGGGAGGGAAGGAGTGGAGGAGAAGGAAGGAGGGGGCGCCGCCCCTCCCCCTAGTCCAATTCGGACTAGGCGTGGGGGGGGGGGGGCGGCCCAGTCCTAGCCTGCCCCTCTCTCTCTCCCTAAAGCCCATTAAGGCCCATATACTCCCCGGGGGGTTCCGGTAACCTCCCGGTACACCGGTATTTATCCGGTGACCCCCGGAACCCTTCCGGTGTCCGAATTTAACCTTCCAATATACCAATCTATATGTATCGACCATTTTGAGACTCCTCGTCATGTTCGTGATCTCATCTGGGACTCCGGACAACCTTCGGTACATCAAAACACATAAAGTCATAATACCGATTGTCACCGAACGTTAAGCGTGCGGACCCTACGGGTTCGAGAACTATGTATACATGACCGAGACACGTCTCCTGGATGCTCATACTGGCTCCTACATATTCTACGAAAACCTTTGTCGATCAAACCGCATAACAACATACGTTGTTCCCTTTGACATTGGTATGTTACTTGCCCGAGACTCGATCGTCGGTATCTCAATACCTAGTTGAATCTCGTTACTGGCAAGTCTCCTTACTCATTCTGTAATGCATCATCTCGCAACTAACTCATTAGTCACATTTCTTGCAAGGCTTATAGTGATGCGCATTACCGAGAGGGCCCAAAGATACCTCTCTGACAATCGGAGTGAAAAATCCTAATCTTGATCTATGCCAACTCAAGAAGTACCATCGGAGACACCTGTAGAGAACCTTTATAATCACCCAGTTATGTTGTGACGTTTGGTAGCACACAAAGTGTTCCTCCAGTATTTGGGAGTTGCATAATCTCATAGTCATAGGAACATGTATAAGTCATGAAGAAAGCAATAGCGACAAACTAAACGAACAAGTGCTAAGCTAACGGAATGGGTCAAGTCAATCACATCATTCTCTAATGATGTGATCCCGTTAATCAAATGACAACTCATGTCTATGGCTAGGAAACTTAACCATCTTTGATTCAATGAGCTAGTCAAGTAGAGGCATACTAGTGACACTTTGTTTGTCTATGTATTCACACATGTACTAAGTTTCCAGTTAATACAATTCTAGCATGAATAATAAACATTTATCATGATATAAGGAAATATAAATAACAACTTTATTATTGCCTCTAGGGCATATTTCCTTCATCAACTGCCGTACATGCTGGTTCTTGGGAACCACTAGGCGGTTCTCAAAGAAGACAACACCTCGGTCATCCATAGAGAAACATTTAGCAACCCCCCTAGCAATGTTCTCCTGGATGCAGGTTATACCTTTATCATGCTTCTGGGAAGCTATGATTTGATCTGTAAGGGTAAGTTTTGCCACCAAGGTAGAAAGGAATCCTTGAGGAATAATGTGAAGGTTAAGCTTCCGAAATTCCTCATGGAGAAGTGGCTGACTTTGTTGTAACATCAGGTTGTTACAATAAGATTTATGACTTAGTGCATCAGCCATGACATTGGATTTTCCTGGGGTGTACATTATTCCTAAGTCGTAATCTGTGATCAACTCGACCCAACGTCTTTGCCTGAGATTCAAATCCGGTTGGTTCACTATGTATTTCACACTTTGGTGACCGCTGAAGATTTCACAATGATTACTGAGAAGGTAATGTCGCCAGGTTTTGAGTGCATGGATTACAACTGCAAGCTCTAGATCATGTGTAGAATAGTTTTCCTCATGTGGATGCAACTGCCGTGAAGCATAGGCAATTACATGATGATCTTGCATGAGTATGCAACCTAGTCCTTGTCGCGAGGCGTCGCAATAGATAACAAAGTCCTTGGAGAAATTTGGTGGTACCAGTATGGGAGCGGATGTCAGACGTCTTTTCAGTTCCTGGAAACTGTGCTCGCACTGTGGGGTCCACTCGAACTTTTTATCTTTCTTGAGGAGTTCAGTTAGAGATCTAGCAACCTTGGAGAAGTTCTCGACAAAGCGATGGTAGTAGCTCACTAAGCCAAGGAAACTCCGAACTTGCTTTACCGATTCAGGTCGGGTCCAATTAAGAATGGCATGAACTCCCTTGGGATTGATAGCAATACCCTTACCAGAGATTACATGGCCTAGATAGGTCACTTCAGGCAACATGAATTCACATTTAGAGAATTTGGCATAAAGGCGATGCTCTCGCAGTTTCGTCAATACCAGTCTTAGATGTTCGACATGTTCTTCCTCATTCTTGGAGTAGATGAGTTTATCACCGAGGTATACCATGGCGAATTTATCCAAATACTCCATGAAGATCGAGTTCATTAACCGAGAGAAGGTAGCTGGGGCATTGGTTAAACCGAAGGATGTGACGGTGTACTCGTATTGGCCATAACGAGTAACGAAGGCCGTTTTGGGAATGTCCCCATTCTTGATTTTGATTTGATGGTAGCCCAACCTCAAATCCATCTTGGAAAAGACTGAGGATCCAGCGAGCTGGTCATACAGGTCATTGATCTTGGGGAGTGGGTACTTGTTCTTTATGGTGACCAAATTGACGGGTCGATAATCTACAACCATCCAATCTGTACCATCCTTCTTCTTGACGAAAAGGACGGGACAAGCCCATGGAGAGGAACTAGGACAGATGAAACCCTTTTTGAAGGACTCATCGAGTTGTTTCTTGAGTTCAGCTAGTTCTAGGGGTGCCATCTTATAGGGTCTCCTAGAGATTGGAACAGTTCCTGGGACAAGATCTATCACGAACTCGACATTCCTGTCAGGTGGAACACCTGGTAGTTCTTCTGGAAAGACACCCGGGAAGTCATGGACTACCAGAATATCCTCGAGGTCTGGTAGATGACTGGCATTAAGAGAGTAGAGCTGACGCTCAGACACTCGGGTCAAGACATTAACTACCTTCCCTGATGGGTGTGTAAGTTGAATAGTCCTAGAGTAACAATCAATCTTAGCATTATGGGCTGTCATCCAGTCCATACCCAAGATGATATTTATGTCCAAGGATTTGAGAGCTATCAAAGATGCAAGGAAAACAAGTCTATCGACATGAATTTCATTCCCATGGCTTACTCTAGAAGTTTGCCATTTGGATCCTGGGGTTTGAATTACCATGGAAGTGGACATATCACAAAATACGGTGTTGTGCAAGCGAGCATAGCTCTCAAATATAAATGAATGAGATGCTCCAGTATCAAAAAGAACAGATTCAGATGGCAGTTAACAAGGAGCATACCAAGAACGACGTTAGGATCATCCTGAGCCTCTTCAGCTGAGACACAGTTCACATGGCCCCATCCAGTGGTGGCTGGCTTGGCATAATACACCTTCCCTGTTGGCTTTCCACGGCCAACGGCCTTTCTGGACTGGTTGGGGTTGTTTTTCTGGGGAAACTCTCGCATGTAGTGACCCAGTTCTCCACACTTGAAGCATGTCACGGTGTTGGTGCATGCAGGAGCATTGGCGGCTGATCCACCATAAGTCTTAGGCGATGCATACTGCCGGGTTGGACGAGGCGCCTGATAGGATGGCCTCGGAGTGAACCTGGATGGTAGAGCTGTGTTTGGCACCCACACCCGACGCTTCTGAGAGCCAGAACCGGATGAGGAACCAGTGTCACGGGCGTGCTTGCGTGTAGCTTCATAGTCAGTCTGACCTGTCTCGGCATTGATAGCCTTGTTCACTAGCTTCTGGAAGGAGGTGCACTTGTGCAGTCGAAGATCACGACGAAGCTTGGGGCTGAGCCCCTTGCGGAACCTCGCCTGCTTCTTGGCATCGGTGGACACTTCTTCAGGTGAATAGCATGCTAGATTTCCAAACTCTCTGCTATATGCATCCACGGTTAGCCTGCCATGGGTGAAGTTACAAAACTCCTCCCTCTTATGATCCATAAGACCTTCCGAGATGTGGTGCTCACGAAAATCCTCGCTGAAATCTGCCCAAGTGGTATCCTGGCCAGCTGGGCGCATGGCCTCATAGTTTCCCACCAAAGGCTGGCGGGGCCTCCAAGATGATAAGCAGCTTCAGTGACCTTGTCAGCTTCGGCTACGTGTGCAGAACGTAGCTTGTGGGTGATGCTGCGGAGCCAATCATCCACATCGAGAGGCTCGACGGAATGATGGAAGGTTGGTGGGTACAACTTGATGAAGTCATTGAGTGACACCAAGTCGTTCCTTTGGTGATGTGTAGTGTTCTGCTTAATGCGTTCCAGCAGTCGGTTGGTCTCACGTTTGTTGCTTTCAGCCTCCAACATGACCTCAACCAAGGAAGGTGGATGAGGCTGATTCCCATCCCTAGCCCCACTAGCTTCACCCCACTCCTGGGCAGCAGGGGTGCTTCGGCTGTTGACCATCCTAGGAAAACAAAACAACGGTTTAGACAAGGATGTCAGAACTCTGACATAGGAGTGCAGAATGTAACAAATGACACGAAATGCAGAGATGTTCATCTGTACGACATGGTAATACAAAAACTGCCATATATATACCATCGGTCATACACACCATACATAGTTTAGTACAAGCCCAGGCTGAAGTACAACTACGGTGAAAGAGCATTGCATCTCATCAGAGGCATTCCAAGCTCCTATACATTATTTATCTACTCCTCTGGAATTCAGTACACACTAAGTCATATCCCACAAGACACGCAAGACTGTGGAGATACAACTACTACAATACTACAAGTGCCATCATCTAGCTCAGTCGTCTCTGTCTCCGTACTAATCTTCATAAAGATTACCCGTGTAGCCTGGAAGTGGAACATGCAGATCTGGAAACTCCCGGTCGTGTGGGGCCTATGGACCATAAGGCCTTGGTCCCACGAACGATGGTAGACAACGCCCACGTGGAGGTGTGATGCCTCTAACATCAGGATAGTCCATACAAGCTGGCAGACGAGTGTGTACGGGGTACAAATCCCGCATATCAAGATAACCAATCTGCATGGTGGGTGCAAGTCGTGTCAGAGTGGCCCAGTGGTCCGCTCGAGTGTTGTACAGCTCCATCTGGAGGGCATGGACCTCACGGTCCCTTTCCTCTAGCATCTGTGTGGTGGTCCGAAGGCACGACTCCTCATGAGTAGCGTCAGTGTAAAGACCAGTGTAATAACCCTCCTGACCAATAAGTGCTGCTGGTAGATAACAGAACTCAGTGTTCTGAAGCGACGCATGGCCAGCTCGAATGATAGTTATCATGGAGTAAGCAGCGTCCTGGACAAACATCTCCACGGTAACTCCGAGCCCGTAAGACCAGTGAAGTGGATCGGTAGCTCCGGGGTAGGAAGGAAATATCCTTACTGTGCATATGTACTGACGCTAATTAAAATCTTGACACTGCTCTTCTATGGTATACTCTGGATACCATCGATAGTCTGTCTCTGTCATCACACGGACCAGCATGGCCATGTGACCGAGCACATTGATACGTCTCCAACGTATCTATAATTTTTGATTGTTCCATGCTATTATGTTATCTGTTTGGGATGTTTAATGGGCTTTACTATGCACTTTTATATTATTTTGGGGACTAACCTATTAACCGGAGGCCCAGTGCAAATTGCTGCTTTTTTGCCTATTTCAGTGTTTCACAGAAAAGCAATATCAAACGGAGTCCAAACGGAATGAAACCTTCGGGAGAGTTACTTTTGGAACAAACGTGATCCAGAGGACTTGGAGTGGACGTCAAGAAAGAAGTGAGGAGGCCATGAGGCAAGGAGGCGCGCCTGCCCCCCAGGACGCGCCCCCCATCCTTGTGGGCCCCTTGCAGCTCCACCGACCTACTTCTTCCTCCTATATATACCCATTTACCCCAAAAACATCCAGGAACACAATAGATCGGGAGTTCCACCGCCGCAAGCCTCTGTAGCCACCAAAAACCAATTGGGACCCTATTCAGGCACCCCTATGGAGGGGGGATCCATCACGGGTGGGCATCTTCATCATCCCGGTGCTCTCCATGACGAGGAGGGAGTAGTTCACCCTCGGGGCTGAGGGTATGTACCAGTAGCGATGTATTTGATCTCTCTCTTGCTCGTGTTCTTGATTCGGCACGATCTTGATGTACCGCGAGCTTTGCTATTATAGTTGGATCTTATAATGTTTCTCCCCCTCTACTCTCTTGTAATGGATTGAGTTTTCCCTTTGAAGTTATCTTATCGGATTGGGTCCTTAAGGATTTGAGAACACTTGATGTATGTCTTACATGTGCTTATCTGTGGTGACAATGGGATATCACGTGATCTACTAGATGTATGTTTTGGTGATCAACTTGCGGGTTTAGTGACCTTGTGAACTTATGCATAGGGGTTGGCACACGTTTTCATCTTGACTCTCCAGTAGAAACTTTGGGGCACTCTTTGAAGTTCTTTGTGTTGGTTGAATAGATGAATCTGAGATTGTGTGATGCATATCGTATAATCATACCCACGGATACTTGCGGTGACATTGGAGTATCTAGGTGACATTAGGGTTTTTGTTGATTTGTATCTTAAGGTGTTATTCTAGTACGAACTCTAGGATAGATTGAACGAAAAGAACAACTTCTTGTTATTTTACTACAGACTCTTGAATAGCTCGATCAAAAGGGATAACTTTGAGGTGGTTTCGTACCCTACAATAATCTCTTCGTTTGTTCTCCGCTATTACTGACTTTGGAGTGACTCTTTGTTGCATGTTGTGGGATAGTTATATGATCCAGTTATGTTATTATTGTTGAGAGAACTTGCACTAGTGAAAGTATGAACCCTAGGCCTTGTTTCCTAGCATTGCAATACCGTTTACGCTCACTTTTACCACTTGTTACCTTGCTGTTTTTATATTTTCAGATTACAAATCCCATATCTACCATCCATATTGCACTTGTATCACCATCTCTTCGCCGAACTAGTGCACCTATACAATTTACCATTGTATTGGGGACACAAGAAACTCTTTGTTATTTGGTTGCAGGGTTGTTTGAGAGAGACCATCTTCATCCTATACCTCCCACTGATTAATAAACCTTAGGTCATCCACTTGAGGGAAATTTTCTACTGTCCTACAAACCTCTGCACTTGGAGGCCCAACAACGTCTACAAGGAGAAGGTTGCATAGTAGACATCAAGATCTTTTCAGGCGCCGTTGCCGGGGAGGTGAGTGCTTGATGGTATATCTTTAGATCTTGCAATCGAATTTTTTTGTTCCTTGTTTATCACTATTTTAGTATATAAAAGAAAACTACAAAAAAATGGAATTAAGGTTGCCTCATATGCTTCATCTTTTTAATGTCTTTTGTGAAAATGATGGGAAGGAAAATTGTGCTCAAGTAATTGAATAAGAATTACATAGAATGCTTGGCATATAATATGTGAATAATGAGAATGATTGCAATGTTGTTAGTATGGATTCTTTGAATACGCATGATGCTAATGATATGCAAATCCACAAGCTTGGGGATGCTATGTTTGATGAAGATGATATGTTTAGTCCCCCAAGTTTTGATGAGAATATTTATTATAATGAAAGCATGCCTCCTATTTATGATGATTATATTGAAGTGGGTTTGGAAGAGTGTCAACTTTAGTAAGTAATGATCCCACTATTTTGGAGGATGTTGAATATGATTGTGATAATTATGGAAGTGGATTTGGAGAGGTCATGACTTTATTTAGTGATGAATCCACTATTTCGGAAGAGGTTCCAATTGATTATGAGAACAAAGTTGCTATCTATGATGATTATTGTGATGACTTGTATGCTATTAAGAATAATGATAACCATGAAACTTGTCATCATGATTTTAGTTTTCAATTGGATCATGCTTCACATGATAGTTATTTTGTTGAGTTTGCTCCCACTACTATTGATAAGAAGAATTTTGCTTATGTGGAGAGTAATAAAATTTCTATGCTTGTAGATCATGAAAATAATGCTTTATGTGATAGTTATATTGTTTAATTCATTCATGATGCTACTGAAAATTATTATGAGGGAGGAATATATGCTTGTAGGAATTGCAATAATATCAAGTTTCCTCTCTATGTGCTTAAAGTTTTAAAGTTATGCTTGTTTTGCCTTCCTATGCTAGTTGATTATTGTTCCCATAAGTTGTTTGCTCACAAAATCCCTATGCATAGGAAGTGGGTTAGACTTAAATGTGTTAGTAATATTCTTCATGATGCTCTCTTTATATTTCAGTTCTTATCTTTTATGCGAGCATCATTGAAATCAACATGCCTAGCTAAAAGGCATTAAAGAAAAGCGCTTGTTGGGAGACAACCCAATATTTACCTTTACTGTTTTTGTGTGTTCACATGATTATTCTACTGTAGTAATCATGTTTTATACCTTTTGTTTCAATAAAGTGCCAAGTAAGACCTTTAGGATAGCTTACGGTGATAGTTGTGTTGATCCTGCTAAAAATCAGAAACTTTTGCGCCCAGTAAATTAGTTTTGATAATTCACAGAAACGTTCTTTTGATCTGATTCTTTCTTATATGGATTTTTAAACAAATTTCGCAGGTTTTCCTAATTTGGTAGAATTGTTTGAGTTACATAAGTATTCAAGAGTTACAGATTACTATAGACTGTTCTGTTTTTGACAGATTCTGTTTTCTATGTGTTGTTTGCTTATTTTGATGAATCTATGAGTAGTATCGGAGGGTACGAACCATAGAGAAGTTGTAATACAGTAGATATTACACCAATATGAATTTAGAATGAGTTCACAACAGTACCAAAAGTTGTGATTTATTTTCTTATACTAACAGAGCTTACGAGTTTTCTGTTGAGTTTTGTGTTGTGAAGTTTTCAAGATTTGGGTAAAGATTCGATGAACTATGGAATAAGGAGTGGCAAGATCCTAATATTGGGGATACCCAAGGCACCCCAAGGTAATATTGAAGGACAACCAAGAGCCTAAGCTTGGGGTTGCCCCGGATGGCATCCCCTCTTTCGTCTTCGTTCCTCGGTAACTTTACTTGGAGCTATATTTTTATTCACCACATGATATGTGTTTTGCTTGGAGTGCCATTTTATTTTGTTAGTATTTTCTTTCTGTTATTTAGAATAATGTTTTGCATCTATATTTTTCAATAAAAATGTCAAGGATAGCCTTTACCATGCTTATTTTGCAAGTATACATGTTGCTGTTTCAAAACAAAAAGTTTACAGCTATTGCAAAAATTCCCTAGAAATGTCAGAAAATGATAAAATTTTGGAACTTTTTGAATATTGAGCTCTGATAAATCTTCTACAGTGTGGTAGAAATTTCATAATTTTTGGAGTTCGGTAAGTATGATGAATCTTGCATTCTTTACAGACTGTACTGTTTTGGCACATTGCTGTTATGTTTGCATTGTTTGCATATGTTTGTTTTTTTAATGATTCTATTTGAGGATAGGAGTATTAAATATGCAGAGACATTTAGTATGCAATGTTGAATAATACTTTTTGTGATTTGTTACAGTAGACAATGATAAGGTTTTTGCATTGGTTTATTCTAACTTATCTCACAAGTTCTTGTTGAGTTTGGTGTGGATGAAGCTTTTGAGATTTAGGAAACCGAGATATAAAAGGAATTAAGGAGACACAAAAGCTCAAGCTTGGGGATTCCCAAGGCACCCCAAGATAATATTCCAAGAAGTCTCAAACATCTAAGCTTGGGGATGCCCCGGTATGCATCCCACCTTTCTTCTTCAACAATTATCAGTTTTGCCCCGGTATCGGTTGAACCTAAGTTTTTACTTCTTCACATGATGTGTGCTATCCTTGAAATGTCGTTTTGTTTTGTTTTGCTTGCAGTTTGGATAATATCCCAAGATCTTAAATTCTTAAATGTTAGAGAGTCTTCACATAGTTGCATAATTATTCGACTACTCATTGATCTTCACTTATACCTTTTGGAGTATTTTGTCATTTTCTCTAGTGCTTCACTTATATCTTTTTAGAGCACGGTGGTGGTTTTTTTTGTAGAAATTATTTATCTCTCATGCTTCACTTATATTATTTTGGGAGTCTTTTGGAACGGCATGGTAATTTGGTTGGGTTATAAAATTAGTCCTAATATGATGGGCATCCAAGTTGGGTATAATAAAAACTTTCATATAAAGTGCATTAAATACTATGATAAATTTGATACTTGATAATTGTTTTGAGATATAAAAGTGGTAATATTATAGTCATGATAGTTGGGTAATTATGAAATTGAGAAATACTTGTGTTAAAGTTGGCAAGTCCCGTAGCATGCACGTATGGTGAACGTTGTGTGACAAATTTGAAGCATGGGGTGTTCTTTGATTGCCTTCCTTATGAGTGGAGGTCTAGATCACGCGATGGTTAACTCCTACCAACCCTTCCCCTAGGAGCATGTGTAGTAGTACTTTGCTTCGAGGGCTAATAAACTTTTGCAATAAGTATATGAGTTCTTTATGACTAATGTGAGTCCATGGATTATACGCACTCTTACACTTCCGCAATTTGTTGGCCTCTACGGTACCGTGCATTGCCCTTTCTCACCTTTAGAGTTGGTGCAAACTTCGCCGGTGCATCCAAACCCAGTGATACGATACACTCTATCACACATAAACCTAATTATATCTTCCTCAAAACAGCCGCCATACCTACCTATTATGGCATTTCCATAGCCATTTCGAGATATATTGCCATGCAACTTTCTACCATTCCGTTTATTATGACACGCTCCATCATTGTCGTATTGCTTTGCATGATCATGTAGTTGACATCGTATTTGTGGCAAAGCCACCTTTATAATTATTTCATACATGTCACTCTTGATTCATTGCACATCCTGGTACACCGGCGGAGGCATTCATATAGAGTCATATCTTGTTCGAAGCATTGAGTTGTAATCCTTGAGTTGTAAGTAAATAAAAGTGTGATGATCTTCATTATTAGAGCATTGTCCCATGTGAGGAAAGGATGATGGAAGCAATGATTCCCTCACAAGTTGGGATGAGTCTCCGGACTTTATGAAAAATAAAAGAGCCCAAAGAAGCCCCCAAAAAAAGAGGCCAAAGAAGCCCACAAAAAATGAGAGAAAAGGAGAGAAGGGACAATGTTACTATCCCTTTTCCACACTTGTGCTTCAAAATAGCACCATGATCTTCATGATAGAGAGTTTCTTATTTTGTCACTTTCATTTACTAGTGGGAATTTTTCATTATAGAACTTGGCTTGTATATTCCAATGATGGGCTTCCTCAAAACGCTCTAGGTCTTCTTGAGCAGGCAAGTTGGATGCACACCCACTTAGTTTCTTTTGACGAGCTTTCATACATTTATAGCTCTAGTGCATCCGTTGCATGGCAATCCCTACTCCACATATTGACATCAATTGATGGGCATCTCCATAGCCCGTTGATTAGCCGCATCAATGTGAGACTTTCTCTTTTTTTGTTTTCTCACATAATCCCTATCATCATCATCTACTCCACCCATAGTGCTATGTCCATGGCTTACGCTCATGTATTGCATGAGGGTTGAAAAGGCTGAAGCGCGTTAAAAAGTATGAACCAATTGCTTGGATGTAACCGGGGTTGTGCATGCTGGGAGCATTTTGTGTGACGAAAATGAAGCATGGCCAAACTATATGGTTTTGTAGGGATAAGCTTTTTTTGGCTATGTTACTTTGATAAGACATAAACTGCTTGGTTAGCATGCTTGAAGTATTACTATTTTTATGTCAATATTAAACTTTTATCTTGAATATTTTGGATTAGAAGAATTACATTGAGAATTATTCTAGGTAGCATTCCACATCAAAAATTCTGTTTTTATCATTTACCTACTCGAGGACGAGCATAAATTAAGCTTGGGGATGCTTGATACGTCTCCAACGTATCTATAATTTTTGATTGTTCCATGCTATTATATTATCTGTTTTGGATGTTTAATGGGCTTTACTATGCACTTTTATATTAGTTTGGGGACTAACCTATTAACCGGAGACCCAGTGCAAATTGCTGTTTTTTTGCCTATTTCAGTGTTTCGCAGAAAAGGAATATCAAACAGAGTCCAAACGGGACAAAACCTTCGGCAGAGTTATTTTTGGAACAAACGTGATCCAGAGGACTTGGAGTGGACGTCAAGAAAGAAGCGAGGAGGCCACAAGGTAGGGAGGCGCGCTTGCCCCCCTGGGCGCGCCCCCCTCCCTCGTGGGCCCCTCGCAGCTCCATCGACCTACGTCCTCCTCCTATATATACCAATATACCCCGAAAACATCCAGGAACACAATAAATCGGGAGTTCCACCACCGCAAGCCTCTTTAGCCACCAAAAATCAACCGAGACCCTGTTCCGGCACCCTGCCTGAGGGGGGATCCATCACCGGTGGCCATCTTCATCATCCCAATGCTCTCCATGACGAGGAGGGAGTAGTTCACCCTCGGGGTTGAGGGTATGTACCTGTAGCAATGTGTTTGATCTCTCTCTCTCTCTCTCGTGTTCTTGATTCGGCATGATCTTGATGTACCGCGAGCTTCACTATTATAGTTGGACCTTATGATGTTTCTCCCCCCTACTCTCTTGTAATGGATTGAGTTTTCCCTTTGAAGTTATCTTATCGGATTGAGTCTTTAAGGATTTGAGAGCACTTGATGTATGTCTTGCATGTGCTTATTTGTGGTGACAATGGGATATCACGTGATCTACTAGATGTATGTTTTGGTGATCAACTTGCGGGTTCAGTGACCTTGTGAACTTATGCACAGGGGTTGGCACACGTTTTCATCTTGACTCTCTAGTAGAAACTTTGGGACACTCTTTGAAGTTCTTTGTGTTGGATGAATAGATGAATCCGAGATTGTGTGATGCATGTCGTATAATTGTACCCATGGATAATTGCGGTGACATTGGAGTATCTAAGTGACATTAGGGTTTTGGTTGATTTGTATCTTAAGGTGTTATTCTAGTATGAACTCTAGGATAGATTTAACTGAAAGAATTGCTTTGTGTTATTTTACTGTAGACTCTTGAATAGATCGATTAGAAATGATAACTATGAGGTGGTTTCGTACCCTACAATAATCTCTTCGTTTGTTCTCCGCTATTAGTGACTTTGGTGTGACTCTTTGTTGCATGTTGAGGGATAGTTATATGATCTAGTTATGTTTTTATTTTTGAGAGAACTTGCACTAGTGCAAGTATGAACCTTAGGCATTTTTTCCTAGCATTGCAATACCGTTTACGCTCACTTTTACCACTTGTTACCTTGCTATTTTTATATTTTCAGATTACAAATACCCATATCTACCATCCATATTGCACTTGTATCACCATCTCTTCGCCGGACTAGTGCACCTATAAAATTTACCATTGTATTGGGTGTGTTGGGGACACAAGAGACTCTTTGTTATTTGGTTGTAGGGTTGTTTGAGAGAGACCATCTTCATCGTACACCTCCCATGGATTGATAAACCTTAGGTCATCCACTTGAGGGAAATTTTCTACTGTCCTACAAACCCCTCCACTTGGAGGCCCAACAACGTCTACAAGGAGAAGGTTGAGTAGTAGACATCACACATCAATGCACCGAGTCAGACGTACCACCTGGTGTGAGGTGCGAGAAGCCATCTGAAACACGAAATAATGCAAAGGCATTAGTATTTCTAGTAGAAATCGGAAAACATAACAGTTGTAAATGCTGAAAAAGGATTTTGAGACATTTGCAAAGGATTGCATAGCCACTCAACAACATCATATCAAGGTTCTGGGTCAAACTAACAACATAATGAAATAGTAGAACTGAACTGGGGCTTGTAACCAACAATCCAATAAGAGTCTACGGATTAGTAACATGTGAACCTGATAGAAAGATGAGATCATAGTCCTTAACCCACGTGAAAAAGAATGGACCGACTCAGATCAGAATGTCATTAGGTAAAGGAGTAAAAAGAGCCTTACATTCCATCCCACAATCAATTCCCCTACATATAAATAAAGCATTTCTAGACACGACATCGACCAGTTTGGCTTGAAGAACCTACAGGCAGTCTGACTCTTTGTGGCCTCATGGATCTAGCATGTAACACATCATATCAATTCCCCAATGCTGTTAGAACCCCAGTTCTAAATCACACCGGTCTAGCATGTAACACATCATAGCACTTTGCGGCCTCACGGACGGTATCCCCATGGGTGCCAACTTACCTGGCCCGGGACCGTTTGCGCCTATTGGCTCACGTATAAGATAGCTTCACTAGCATCCATATGACTAAGAACTCGGGCTGACATGACAAGTCATGAACCCCAAGTGGCGCTAACTTACATGGGCAGGCATACATGACACAACAATGAACGTGTCAATCAACAACGTATGAACCCAAGTCATAGCAAGCTACAAGGACTTAAAGGAACAACGCGCGACGAAGGGACAGACAAAGGAACAAAGAAGGACACATGCCGGCCAGCCTAAGTGTTTCAGAGTAGTAGCAAGCTACTAATACGTCTCCCTCGTATCTATAATTTTTGATTGTTCCATGCCAATATTATTAAACTTTAATATACTTTTGGCAACTTTTTATACTATTTTTGGGACTAACATATTGATCCAGTGCCCAGTGCCAGTTCTTGTTTGTTGCATGTTTTATGTTTCACAGAAACCCCATATCAAACGGACTCCAAACGGGATAAAAATGGACGGAGAATATTTTTGGAATATCTTTGATTTCTAGGAAGAAGAATCAACACGAGACGATGCCCGAGGGGGCCCCGAGGCAGGGGACGCGCCCCTGACCCTCGTGGGCACCCCGAAAGGCAGTTGATGCTCTTCTTTTGCCGCAAGAAAGCTAATTTTCGGAGAAAACTCTTGGCGAAGGTTTCAATCCAATCGGAGTTACGGATCTCCGGATATATAAGAAATGGTGAAAGGGCAGATGAGGGAGTCCTGGATTAAGGGTTCCTCGGACAGCCGGACTATATACTTTGGACGGACTGTTGGACTATGAAGATACAAGATTAAAGACTTCGTCCCATGTCCGGATGGGACTCTCCTTTGCGTGGAAGGCAAGCTTGGATATTCAGATGTGTAGATTTCCTTCTCTGTAACGACTCTGTGTAACCCTAGCCCCCTCCGGTGTCTATATAAACCGGAGGGTTTAGTCCGTAGGACATGATCAACAATCATAATCATGGGCTAGCTTCTAGGGTTTAGCCTCTACGATCTCGTGGTAGATCAACTCTTGTAACACTCATATCATCAAGATCAATCAAGCAGGAAGTAGCATATTACCTCCATCGAGAGGGCCCGAACCTGGTGAGGGAGTCCTGGATAAGGGGGTATCCGGACAGCCAGACTATATGCATTGGCCGGACTGTTGGACCGTCAAGATACAAGATTCAAGACTTCGTCCCATGTTCGGATGGGACTCTCCTTTGCGTGTAAGACAAGCTTGGCAATTCAGATGTTAGATCTCCTTCTTTGTAACCGACTCTGTGTAACCCTAGCCTCCTCCGGTGTCTATATAAACCGAAGGGTTTAGTCCGTAGGACAAGAACAATCATAATCATCATAGGCTAGCTTCTAGGGTTTAGCCTCTACGATCTCGTGGTAGATCTACTCTTGTAATACTCATATCATCAAGATCAATCAAGCAGGAAGTAGGGTTTTACCTCCATCGAGAGGGCCCGAACCTGGGTAAAACATTGTGTCCCCTGCCTCCTGTTACCATTAGCCTTAGACGCACAGATCGGCACCCCCTACCCGAGATCCCCCGGTTTTGACACCGCCATTGGTGCTTTCATTGAGAGTTCCTCTGTGCCGTCCCTGCAAGGCTCGATGGCTCCTTCAATCATCAACAACAACACGGTCCATGGTGAGACTTTTCTCCTCAGACAGATCTTCGTGTTCGGCGGCTTCGCACTGCAGGCCAATTCTCTTGGCCATATGGAGCAGATCGACAGCTACACCCCTGGCCATCAGGTCGGGTTCGGAAACTTGAACTACACGACCGATATCCGTGGAGACTTGATCTTCGACGGATTCGGGCCTACGCCAGGAGCGCCGAACAGTCACGACGAGCACGGCTTAGACCTGCTGTCGGACAATACTCGGGATATCGCACCTGCAGGAGCTCCAAACCTAAATCCGGGGCAGATCGCGTCGTCCGAGGACGGGTGGATGGACCCCGCCCCGGAGGCCGCACACTCATCGGCGGTAGAGACGAACACAGACTCCACCCCTAGGGAAGTTAGTGTCACCAGACCCCCGGACTTGTGTCCGGCTGTAGGTTCCAGACCGCGTGCCCCCGAGCCCGCCGAATCTGTTTGGGCTCCAGTAATGGAGTTCACCGCTGCGGATATCTTCCAGCACTCGCCCTTTGGCGACATGCTGAATTCATTAAGGTCTCTCTCTTTGTTAGGAGACTCTTGGCTGAACTATGTCCTGCTCAAGGGGGAAGAAGGCGACGAAGAAATTCGTTGCCCACCCACCACCCACTTCATAGCCACTGTTGATGACGTAACAGACATGCTTGACTTCGACTCCGATGACACCGACGGTATGGACGTCGGTGCAGGGGACGATTTGGAACCACCACCCATGCGGCACTGGACTTCCACCTCATCATATGATATATACATGGTGGACACGCCTAAGGAGGATGATGGCTACAAAAAAGACACAACAGAGGATAAAACCCCCGGACAAAAGCCAAAACTACGGCGCAGATGCCGCTCTAAGTCCAGCCACAGTAAAAATAGCGATAATAGCGCTAGAAAGATCAACACCCCAGTCAACTCCAAAGGCAACAACGACCACATGGACCCACCGATGGAGCAGGATGAGCCAGGTCACGCCGAACATAGCCCGGAACAGACGCCCGATCACAGCGATCCCGAGGGCCGAACTCATCAACCTGCCTCTAGAGAGGAGCACAGTCCGGACGACGATGCATTCATCATCCCAGAAAAACGTTTGGAACGAGATAACCTCCATAGAAGGATTATGGCCACTGCGAGAAGTCTAAAGAAGCAGAAGCAAAAACTTAAGGCCGCGCAGGAAGCGCTCAACCGCAGATGGAACAAAGTGCTAGACACTATAGAAAGATACGGTGACGATCGCCACACAAAGAGCTACCCAAAGCGCAAGCCGCTGCCAGAATTCGACGGTGAGGCCATTCCGCCAAAGAACAATACGGCCAGTAGGCCGGACCAACCACTTCATAACCGCAATAGAGCAGCTACCGACGCTGCACACGATTTATGTGAGCTCCTAGACAAAAAGGCCGGCGCGACCAGGTCCATCTATTCATCTAGAGGACATGCTCCGGCGTAGGATTACGGTCACCAAAACAACCAGACGGATCGAATACCAGTTCGGAATCAGCACCGGACACAACAACAGTCGACAGCATGCCAAACATGTCCAGATACAGAGGGGCTGCTCACCCTATGTGCTTCACCGAAGAGGTACTGGACCACAAATTTCCACAGGGTTTTAAACCCGTGAACATAGAAGCATATGACGGAACGACAGACCTCGAGGTTTGGATTGAGGATTTTATCCTTCATACCCCCATGGCTCGTGGGGACGACCTCCACGCCATCAAATACCTTCCCCTCAAGTTGAAGGGACCAGCTCGGCACTGGTTGAAAAGCCTCCCCAAAAATTCAATCGGAAGTTGGGAGGAACTTGAGGACGCTTTCAGGGCCAATTTTCAAGGAACCTATGTCTGACCTCCGGACGCTGACGAGTTAAGTCACATAATTCAACAGCCCGGAGAGTCCGCCCGCAAGCTTTAGAATAGATTCCTCACTAAGAAGAATCAAATTGTCAATTGTCCGGATGCCGAAGCTCTAGCGGCCTTCAAGCACAGTATCCGGGATGAGTGGCTCGCCAGACACCTCAGCCAAGAAAAGCCGAGGACAATGGCAGCCTTACCAAGCCTTATGACCCGCTTTTGCGCGGGTGAAGACAGCTGGTTGGCCCGTAGAGGCACCAGCGACCCAGGCACATCCGAAATCAGGGAGGGCAACGAGAAGCCACGACGCAATAAAAACAAGCATCGAAACAAGGAACAAAATCCGGACAACACAGCGGTCAACGCCGGATTCAGGGGCTCTCGACCCGGTCAACAAAAGAAGCCATTTAAAGGCAGCAAAGAGGGACCATCCGGCCTGAACAAAGTCCTGGACAGACTGTGCCAAATTCATGGCACCCCCGAAAAACCTACAAACCACACTCACAGAGAATGTTGGGTCTTTAAGCAGGCCGGCAAGTTAAATGCCGAACACAAGGGAAGGGAAACACCAAGTGAAGACAAGGATGAGCCTCGCCAGCCTAACACCGGGGGGCAGAAAAAATTCCCACCATAGGTAAAAACAGTAAACATGATCTACGCGACTCAAATACCCAAGAGAAGGTGCAAACGCGCGCTCAGAGACACATACACTGTAGAGCCCGTCGCCCCCAAACTTAATCCCTGGTCGGCATGCCCGATCACCTGTGATCACAGGGACTACCCGACTAGTATGCGGCACGGAGGATTGTCTGCCTTGGTGCTCAACCCAATAATCGATGGATACCATCTCACTCGTGTCCTCTTGGACAACGGCAGTAGTCTCAATCTAATATACCAGGACATTGTCCGCAGGATGGGGATAGACCCATCCAGAATCAGCCAAAGTAACACCACCTTTGAAGGGGTGATACCAGGCGTTGAGGCCCATTGCAGGGGCTCCCTCGTATTAGAGGTGACATTCGGTTCTCCAGACAACTTCATAAGCGAAGAATTACTCTTCACCATCGCTCCCCTCCGAAGTGGTTATCATGCATTGTTCGGAAGAATGACCTTCGCTCGCTTCAACGCAGTACCGCACTATGCCTACCTTAAACTCAAGATGCCCAGTCCATGTGGCGTCATCACCGTTAGTGGAAATACAGAGCGTTCCTTACGTGCGGAAGGGTATGCTGCGGCCCTAGCAGCCAGACACTAAGCGGCCTCTCCTATAAGAACGCACGATCGGTCGTTAAGACCACGGACACGGTTAGATGAGTCCGGCACACCACCATCGATAACAGCCCAGATAAACCTGAGCTGGGTTCTACACATGTAATCACATAGAGGGCACCAGGGGCTGCAAACATGCAATAAAGCCCACCTTTTGGCTTGACCTTATTAACAGGACAATGTCTTACACTTCTACTATACACTGATAATAACCAACTCTTCGCACGCTTACGTCATACTCTTTTACATGAGTTTTCCTTTTTACAGACACCATTCGTGCGATACCCTCCCAGGACACGGCACAAAGGAGACAAAGGCGTAGACGTGCAGCAGGGCCCCGCTCAAAGGTTTCTCTTTAGATTAAGCCCCTGTGTAAACCTTCTTTATTGTCTCTTGTTGCTTGACATCCCATGGGTACTCAATACACCCATAGGGGATACTAGCATTATTGGCATTTCACCACGACAGACTAATGCACATACCTGGAAATACAGGGTTCATAATCAAGGGCGCTACTCAGGCTAGTATATGTTATAAAGTCCGAATACCTTCGAGAGTGTTCAACGTCGCGAGTTAGGCCTTATATGCATCAGCTCCAAATCATTTCTTTGGTCAAATGTTGGGTTTGCCCGACTCCTAGGTTTGCTGCCTTACATTCCGCTTCTATCGGCTAAGGCGGGCAAAGGGGAACTACTGCGATTGTGCCCTGGTTATTCCAGATGAGCACCTCAGTAGAGAAAGCCGAAAACTGACTGTCATGATATAGCGAGAGACTGGTCAACCACTCGAGGACTCATCGAAATCGTTAGGATTCCTCCGCATTAATGAAGGACCGTTTCCCGTACACACACGCCCGTATACGGATGCACGCGAAGGTACCAGGGGCTACAGAGTAGCCCCACCGTCAAACTCCTATGGCTAAGTGAAAATGTTAAAGCAATATAGTCCGGTTGCCTAGTTCGACGTGCGATCACCTCCTTAATGGACCAAGACATTGGATCAAGTGTGATTACACACATTTTTTCGAACAGCCCCGCATTATATGCGTGGGGGCTGAAGCCAACGACTGCTAACTTTCAGGTTATATACACATCAAACGGCCCACAGGAGGCACAATAACACTTTTGGGCGAAAGTATAAACATAGCCTCTATAATTAAAATACTTACAATGAAATGATTTGTCACTCGAACATGACATTCTTCGAGCACTGAGCCTCTATCAAACGAGCACCTTCTGTTACCTGCTCCAAGTAGTGCTCGGCCGGATCCTGGCTTCCCGCCGGATTCTGGGTTGCAATGATGGTGGCCTCCATATCTGCCCAATATGTTTTAATACGGGCAAGAGCCATCTGCACAACCTCTATGCACGCCGACCTCTTCATGGCATTGATTTGTGATATGGCGCCAAGGAATTGTTGCACTAAACCAAAATAACTATCCGGCTTCGGCCCCTTCGGCCATAGATGGTCTATTACAGACCACATTGCAAGACCGGACAACCTATGGAGCTCGGCCACAGCGGCCATCCTTTCACTCAATGGCAACGGGCGCATTGGAGCACAGAATTGCGACCAGAACAGCCTTTCTACTTCACTATATTTTTGATCCTCGAAAAACTTGGTCGCATCAGCCATACTTTTTGCCAGATCTGCATACGCGTGTGCAGCGCTCCAGTGCCGATCCAGAGGAGCGTACTTTGGATCTAAGAACTTCATCCGCAACAAAAAGGGGCTTCCAGCCATGATTTCTCCAGCCTGTCGAAGCTCCTCCCGTGCATCCCTAATTTTGGAATGCGTCTCCTTGGCCGCATCAAGGGCCTTCTTCAGGTCAACCGACTTCACCTGATTCTCCTTTTCAAGGAGCTCATACCGGCCGGCTGCATTTTTTAGATCCACAACCATCTCGGCTATTTTATCTTCGCTTCGACGATGAGCAGCCTGTTCGTCTCTTAAGTCTTCGGCCGCCTTTAGGGCAGCCGCATTGCTAGCCCGGGCTTGTTCCTTGGCTAGGGCAAGCTCTTCCCTCAGGGCCTCCACAGCAGCAGCTCCGCCTGCAGTCAAAGCATATCACATTAACATTATGCTCCTCTTAATATTTCCTATTGAGGGAGTCCTGGATTAGGGGGTATCCGGACAGCCGGACTATATACTTTGGCCGGACTGTTGGACTATGAAGATACAAGACTTCGTCCCATGTCCGGATGGGACTCTCCTTTGCATGGACGACAAGCTTGGCGATTCGGATATTATATTCCTTCCTTTTAACCGACTCCATGTAAACCCTAGCCCTCTCCGGTGTCTATATAAACTAGAGAGATTAGTCCAAATGAGGATGATCACAACATTCATAATCATCATAGGCTAGCTTCTAGGGTTGAGCCTCTACGATCTCGTGGTAGATCAACTCTTGTAACACTCATATCATCAATATCAATCAAGCAAGAAGTAGGGTTTTACCTCCATCGAGAGGGCCCAAACCTGGGTAAACATTGTGTCCCTTACCTCCTGTTACCATTAGCCTTAGACGCACAGATCGGGACCCCCTACCCGAGATCCGCCGGTTTTCACACCGACATTGGTGCTTTCATTGAGAGTTCCTCTATGTCGTCACTGCAAGGCTCGATGGGCTCCTTCAAACGTCAACAACAACGCGGTCCAGAGCGATACTTTCTCCCCCGGACAGATCTTCGTGTTCGGCGGCTTCGCACTGCGGGCCAATTTGCTTGGCCATCTGGAGTAGATCGACAGCTACGCCCCTGGCCATCAGGTCAGGTTCGGAAACCTAAACTACACGGCCGATATCCGTGGAGACCTGATCTTCAACAGATTCGGGCCTATGCGAGGAGCATCGGATGTTCACGATGAGCACGGCTTAGACCTGCTAACGGACAATGCTCGGGATATCGCCCCTGCATGAGCCCCAGACCTAAATCCAGGGCATATTGCGTCGCCCGAGGATGGGTGGATGGACCCCGCCTCAGAGGCTGCACACCCATCTGTGGTAGAGCCGAACACAGACTTCACCACCAAGGAAGCCTGTGACACCGGACCCCCGGACTCGTATCCGGCTGTAGGTTCCAGTCTGTGCACCTCCGAGCCCGCTGAATCAGGTTGGGCTCCAGTAATGGAGTTCACAGCTGCGGATATCTTCTAGCACTCTCCCTTTGGCGACGTGCTAAACTCGTTAAAGTCTCTCTTATTGTCAGGAGGCTCTTGGCCGAACTATGTCCGGATCGAGCAGGAAGCGGGCAATGAAGGAATTCGTTGCCCACCCACCACTCACTTTATAGCCACTATCGACGACGTAACAGACATGCTCGAATTCGACTCTAACGACACCGACGGTATGGACGTTGGTGCAGGGGACGATTCAGAACCACCACTCACGGAGCGCTGGACTGCCACCTCATCATACGATATATACATGGTGGACACACCCAAGAAGGACTTCGGCGACAAACCGGAGGATAAACCCCCCTAGACAAAAGCCAAAACAACGCTGAGGGCGCCACCCAAAGTCTAGCAACAGTAAAAATGGCGATAACAGCGCTAGAAAGATCGACACCACAGTCAACTTCGAAGGCAACAAAGACCATATGGACCCAGCGATGGAGCAGGATGAACCAGGTCATGCCGAACACAGCTCGGAGCAGACGCCTGATCACAACGATCCCGAGGAACAAACTAATCAAACCGCCCCGGGGCAAGAGAATAGTCTGGATGACGATGCATTCATCATCTCGGAGACACGCTTGGAACGAGACAACCTCCACAGAAAGCTTATGGCCACTGCGAGAAGTCTTAAGAAGCAGAAGCAAAAGCTTAAAGCCGCACAGGACACACTCAATCGTAGATGGAATAAAGTACTAGGTTCTGAAGAAAAGTACGGCGACGATCGCCAAACAAAGAGCTATCCAAAGCGCAAGCTGCTACCAGAATTCGACGAGGAGGCCGTTCCACCAAAGAACAATACAGCCAATTGGCCGAACAAACCACTTCGAAACCGCAATGGAGCAGCTACCGACGATGCACACAATTTACGTGAGCTCCTGGATAAAAACGCTGGTGCGACCAGGTCCATCTATGGATCTAGAGGACGCGCCCCGGCACAGGACTATGGTAACCAAAATGATCAGACTGATCGAATACCAGTTCGGAATCAATATCAGACACATCAACAGCCGACGACACGCCATAGCACGTCTAGAAACAGGGGGGCTACTCACCCTCTGTGCTTCACCGAAGAGGTACTGTACCACGAATTTCCACAAGGTTTCAAACCCGTGAACATAGAGGCATACGACGGAACGACAGACCCTGGGGTCTGGATCGAGTATTTTATCCTCTATATCCACATGGCTCGTGGGGACGACCTCCATGGCATCAAGTATATTCCCCTCAAGTTGAAAGGACCAGCTCGGCACTGGTTGAAAAGCCTCCCAGAAAATTCAATCGGAAGTTGGGAGGAACTCGAGGACGCTTTTAGGGAAAATTTTCAAGGGACCTATGTCGGACCCCCGGATGCGGACGATTTAAGTCACGCAATTCAACAGCCAGGAGGGTCCGCCCGCAAACATTGGAACAGATTCCTCACTAAGAAGAATCAAATTGTCGACTGTTTGGACTCTGAAGCCCTAGCGGCCTTCAAGCACAGTATCCGGGACGAATGGCTCGCCAGACACCTCGGCCAGGAAAAGTTGAGAACAATGGCAGCCCTATAACAAGCCTTATGACCCGCTTTTGCACAGGCAAAGACGGTTGGTTGGCCCTAGAGGCACCAGCGACCCAAGTACATACGAAATCAGGGATGGAAACGAGAAGCCATGGTGCGATAAAAACAAACGTCGAAACAAGGAAGTAAGTCCGGAAAACACAATGATCAACGCCGGATTCAGGGGTTCTTGAGCCGGTCAACAAAAGAAGGCACTTGAAGGCAGCAACGAAGGACCGTCCGGCCTGAACAAAGTCCTGGACAGACTGTGCCAAATTCACGGCACCCCCGAAAAACCTACGAACCACACTCACAGAGAATGTTGGGTCTTCAAGCAGTCTGGCAAATTAAATGTCGAACACAAGGGAAGGAAAACACCAAGTGAAGACGAGGACGAGCCTCGCCAGCCGAACACTGGGGGACAGAAAAAATTCCCACCAGAGGTAAACACAGTAAACATGATCCATGTGACTCACTTATCAATGAGAATGCGCGAACGCACGCTCAGAGACGCATGCGCCATAGAGCCCGTTACACCCAAACTTAACCACTGGTCGGCCTGCCCGATCACCTTCGATCCCAGGGACTACCCGACCAGTATGCGGCACGGAGGATCAGCTGCCTTGGTGCTCGACCCAATAATCGATGGATACCATCTTACTCACGTCCTCATGGACGGCGGGAGTAGTCTTAATCTAATATGCCAGGACACTATCCGCAGGATGGGGATAGACCCATCCAGAATTAACCACAGTAACACCAGCTTTGAAGGGGTGATATCAGGAGTCGAAGCCCACTACATAGGCTCCCTCGTACTAGAGGTGATGTTCGGCTCCCCAGGCAACTTCAGAAGCGAAAAACTACTCTTCACCATCGCCCCCTCCAATGTGGTTATCAAGCATTGCTTGGGAGAATGGCCTTTGCTCGCTTCAATGCAATAGCGCACTACGCCTACCTTAAACTCAAGATGCCCAGTCCGTGCGGTGTCATCACCGTTAGCGGAGGTACAGAGTGTTCCCTACGAACGGAGGAATACGAGACAGATCCAGCAGCCGGACTCTAAGCAGCCTCTAATACCAGAAAGCATGATTGGTCGTTAAGACCACGGACACAGTTAGACGAGTCCGGCAGCCCAGATCAGCCTGATCTAGGCGCCATACATGTAATCCCATAGAGGACACCAGGGGCTATAGATAATTAATAAAGCCCAATTCTCGGCCTAACCTTATTACCAGGCCAATGTCTAACACTTGTACTATCCATTAGTGATAGCTAACTTTTCGCACGCTTATGTCATACTCTTCTCCATGAGTTTTTCTTTTTACAGACACCATTCGTGCGACACCCTCCCAGGCCACGGCACAACGGAGACAAAGGCGCAGACGTGCAGCAGGGCCCCGCTCAAACGTTTCTCTTTAGATTAATCCCATGTGTAAACCTTCTTTATTGTCTCTTGTTTCTTACATATCCCACGGGCACTACATCCACAGAGGATACTACCGTTATTGGCATTTCGCCACGACAGACTAATGCACGTACCTGGGAATATAGGGTTCATAATAAGGGGCGGTACTCAGCCCAGTAAAAGTCCGAATACCTTCGGGAGTGTTCGGCGTCGCGAGTTTGGCCTTATACGCATCATCTCCGAATCATGTCTTTGGTCAAATGTTGGGTTTGCCCGGCTCCTGGGTTCGCTCCCTTACGTTCCTTTTTTCGGCTAAGGTGGACAAAGGAGAACTACTGCAATTGTGCCCTGGTTATTCCAGATGAGCACCTCAGTAGAGAAAACTGAAAACCGACTGTCATGATATAGCGAGAGACTGTTCAACCACTCAAAGACCTATCGAAATCTTTAGGATTCCTCCATATTAACGAAGGACCGTTTCCCGGTCATGTACACACGCGCCCGTATTCGGATGCACGCAAAGGTACCTATGTAGCCCCACCAACAAACTCCTATGGCTAAGTGAATGTGTTACAGCTATATAGTCCGGTTGCCTAGTTTGACGTGCGATCACCTCCTTAATGGACCAAGACGTTGGGTCAAGTGTGATTACACATACTTTTTGCAAACACCCCCGCATTGTGTGCGTGGGGGCTGAAGCCAACGACTGCTAACTTTCAGATTACACATATACATAAAAACGGCCGCACGGGAGGCACAACAATACTTTCGGGCACAAAGTATAAATATCTGCTCCACAATTAAAATAACATTGTTTTTACAATGATAAGATTTGTCACTCAAACATGACATTCTTCGAGCACTGAGCCTCTATTAAGCAAGCGCCTTCTACTACTTGATCCAAGTAGTGCTCGTACGGATCTTGGCCGCCCACCGGATTGTGGGTCACAATGATGGTGGCCTCCATATCTGTCCAATATGCTTTAACGCGGGCAAGGGCCATCCGTGCACCCTCTATGCATGCCGACCTCTTCATGACATCAATCCGAGATACGGCACTAAGGAATGTTGCACTAAGCCAAAGTAACTGTCCGACTTGGGTCCCTTTGGCCATAGATGGTCTACCATAGACCGCATTGCAAGTCCGGACAGCCTGTGGAGCTCGGCCACAGCAGCCATTCTCTCACTCAAAGGCAATGTGCGCGTTCGAGCATTGAACTGCGACTAGAACAGCTTTTCCACTTCATCATCTTTTTGATCCTCAAAAAACTTCGCCGCATCAACCGCACTCTTTGCCAAACCCGCATAGGCGTCTGCAGGACTCCAGCGTCGATCAAGAGGAGCGTACTTCGGATCCAAAAATTTCAGCTGCAACAAATAGGGGTTTCTAGCCGCGATCTCTCCGTCCTGTTAAAGCTCCTCTCACGCATCCCTAATATCGGAACGTGTCTCCTTGGCCGCATCAAGGGCGTTCTTCAGGTCAGCCTTATTTTCCTGGTTTTCTTTTTCAAGCAACTCATACCGGTTGGCGGCGTTTTCTAGCTCCATAGCTATTTCGGCTATTTTGTCTTCGCTCCGGTGATGAGAAGCCTATTCGGCTCTCAACTCTTCGGCCGCCTTTAGGGTAGCCGCATTGCTCCCCTGGTCCCGTTCCTTGACCAGGGCAAGTTCCGCCCTCAGGGCTTCCATGGCAGCAGCACCATCTGCAGTCCAAACATATAGCATTAGTGTTATGCTCCTCTCAGTTTTTCCTACATAAATATATAATAAGGAAAGCAGATCACATACCTTGTGACTCATTCAACTGCTCGTTCACCAGTGTGATATCGGCATCAATAACTCCAATATGCCTCCACAGTTCGGCAACTTCAACGGATTGTTCGGCTGCCGGATCCTTAGACACCTGCGCATAAATACAGCATGAACGTTACTTCGAGAATATGATCCCCCGTTTGCCGCCTAAGGTGGACAACCAGAGTCTCAGGGGCTACTATCTATATGGAGCACACCTAGCGCGTGCGTCACAGCCGAAAATTATGTATTTTTCATTACATACCTCAAAGCCTCTGAGCAGGCTCGTAAAGGCCTCATTCAACCCGCTTGTGGCGGACGAAATTTTCTTGAGCACCGTGCTCATTAATGAACGGTGCTCCACCGAGAGATCAGCTCGCTCCAAAAGGCCCACCAGTGGGTCCGGCCGAACGCCGGATTGCGCCGGACCCTTTTTATCGCCCCCCATGGGAGCTGAACGCTCCGGGCTCAGGGCGGCCGAAGTATTAGCTTCTGGCTCCGGCAGGACTGGGCTCCTCCATGACGACACCTCGGGGTCGCCCGCCTTATGAGGCGGAGAATTTGGTGGAGTCTCACTTTCCATAATCTCCGGAAGGAGATCCCCCGAAGATGAACTCTGTCGAGAAGAGCTGCTAGCCGGACTACAAAGAATAGATCTTGGTTATTGTTCTCGGAAAAGGAAGTAGTGCCTTCGTATTTAAGATTAACTTAGAGCTCGGTGGTGGGCTGGCCCGTTGGCGGGCATGGCGCGGTGAGGACGCCCTTCGGGGCAGGGCCCCATGGTGAAGCTTTCTTCCCTTGTTTGGCCACCTCCGTCTCCAAGTCTTCGGAGGCGGCCCTTTTCTTCCCGCGAGGGGAGGAGGCCTTAGATTCCCCTCCCCGATTATCCTCCTTTGGGGAGGTAGCAATTCCCCCGGTTTGGATGCGCAATATGTGAAGTTCTGCTTCTCCGTTCTTCCCTTCGTCTTTCCCCGAGGGCATTTTGCTTAGCACATGGTTAAGCATCTTGGCTATGGAAGGACTAGGCGAGCCTTCGGGAAGTGGCGCCAGACACCTGATTCTCTCCGCCTTGCTGCGCCATTCCTGGCCGCGGAGGATTTTTAGAATAATATTATGATAAATATAAAAGAAGTGTTCGGTTTCTGGGTTACTTACTTGGGTATCTGGGTGATTGCAGCTCAGGCCCGCATCCTCGGTGGTGTCCGGAATTTTTTTGTCTGAAGAATAACTTACACATCCCTTCGAGCGTCAGGCCGAAGAAGTGCAGAATAGTCCGCAGACCTTCCGGGTTGAACTCCCACATCCGGAGAGGCCGGCGTTTGCACGGCAACATCTGTCGGATTAGCATTACCTGAATTATGCTGGCAAGGCTAATGTCCCTCTCAAGAAGCTCCCTGATACGGCTCTATAGTGTTGGTACATCATTAGCAGGCCCTCAATCCCGTCGTATATTGGTCCAAGACGCCAGTTGACGAAGAGGACCCGAATGGAAGTCGGGGGCAGCCACCCACTTTGTGCCTCTAGGAGCCGTGACGTAAAACCACCTCCGCTACCATAAATCAGATACCTCCGGGAAGGACCCTCTGGCCATGGAGCGTTAGCGTTCCTGCTTATTATTGCACCTCCGCACTCCGCGTGTCGCCCTTCAATCATCTTCAGCTTCACATTAAAGGTCTTGAGCCACAAGCCGAAGTGTGGAGCGACATGAAGGAAAGCTTCGCACACAACAATGAATGACAAAATATGGAGGATAGCGTCCGAAGCTAGATCGTGAAAATCTAACCTGTAATAGAACATGAGCCCTCTCACAAAGTGAGGGAGTTCCGGACTAGGGGGTGCCCGGATAGCCGAACTATCATCATCGGCCGGACTCCAAGATTATGAAGATACAAGATTGAAGACTTCGTCCTGTGTCTGGATGGGACTTTCCTTGGCGTGGAAGGCAAGCTTGGCGATACGGATATGTAGATCTCCTACCATTGTAACCGACTCTGTGTAACCCTAGCCCTCTCCGGTGTCTATATAAACCGGATGGCTTTAGTCCATAGGACGAACAACAATCATACCATAGGCTAGCTTCTAGGGTTTAGCCTCCTTGATCTCGTGGTAGATCCACTCTTGTAACACACATCATCAATATTAATCAAGTAGGACGTAGGGTTTTACCTCCATCAAGAGGGCCCGAACCTGGGTAAAACATCGTGTCCCTTGTCTCCTATTACCATCCGCCTAGACGCACAGTTCGGGACCCCCTACCCGAGATCCGCCGGTTTTGACACCGACATTGGTGCTTTCATTGAGAGTTCCTCTGTGTCCTCACCAATAGGCTCGATGGCTTCTTCGATCATCAACTACGACGCGGTCCAGGGTGAGACCTTTCTCCCCGGACAGATCTTCATATCCGGCGGCGTCGCACTGTGGGCCAATTCGCTTGGCCATCTGGAGCAGATCGGAAGCTATGCCCCTGGCCGTCAGGTCAGATTTGGAAGTTTGAACTTCACGGCTGACATCCGAGGGGACTTGATCTTCTATGAATTTGAGCCACAGCCAAGCGCGCCGCACTGTCACGACGGGCATGATTTAGCTCTGCAGCCGGACAGTACCCTGGAGGCCGCACTCGAGCCCGCTCCGATCTTCAATTCGGGGCCGGCTGCATAGATCGAGAATGGATGACACCGCCTCGGGGGCTGCAACCTTGTCCCTCACAAAGCTCGTGACTCCAAGGTGCCGGACTCCTTGCTGGACTCCGAACCTCCCGCGCCCCCTCCGATCGAATCCGATTGGGCGCCGATCATGGAGTTTACCGTAACGGACATCTTTCAACACTCACCTTTCAGCGACATCTTGAGTTCGCTAAAGTATCTCTCGTTATCAGGAGAGCCCTGGCCGTACTGCGGCCAGGACGGTCGGGATGCGAACGACGAAGAAATTCAAAGCCCACCCACCACCCACTTGGTAGCCACTGTCGATGATCTAACCGACTTGCTAGACTACGACTCTGAAGACATCAATGGTATGGACGACGATGCCGGAGACGACCAAGAACTAGCATCCATCCGGCATCGGAAAGCCACCCCAACGGACGGTGTATACATGGTGGATACACCAAAAGGAAGCGACAACGAGGAAAACGGGACGGGGCGAAGGACAACTCCCCCAACAAACAACCAAAACGGCGACGCAAGCGCCGCCCGAAGACCGGCCTCGATAAAAACGGCACCCATACGGACCCGGCCCTAGAGCAGGGCGAAGCAGTGGGCGACGAACATGCCACCAAGCAACCATCCGAACATGATGAACTGGACAAGCAACCCATCCCGGCGAAGATGATCTCACATCACCAGAGCATACGAACCTTCATAAAAGGCTCGTCGCCACTACAAGAAGTTTGAAGAAGCAAAAGCGGAAGCTCAAAACAGCGGAGGACGCACTCAGAATGAGATGGAGCAAAGTACTCAACACCGCAGATAAATATGGCGCTAGTCACTAGACAAAGAGCTACCCGAAGTGCAAGCTATTGCCCGAATTTGACGAGGAGGCCTTAGAGCCCCCGCAGTCAAAAAAGGGTGACCCGGCCAGGTCCATCTATGGGCCAAAAATGAATACTCCAGGATAGACGACCAGATGACAGGCCAAGAGCAGCAAGGGGCGCCGGACACAAGCCGGCACACGATCCTTGGAAAAAGGGTGACCCGGCCAGGTCCATCTATGGGCCAAAAATTAATACTCCAGGAAGCAACATAACCCGCCGAGCATTTGAAGACAACGGCACACCCAAATATAGGGGCGCCGCATACCCACTATGTTTCACCGACGAGGTACTGGATCATGGATTTCCAGCGGGATTCAAACCCGTAAACATAGAGGCATATGACGGAACAACAGACCCCGGAGTCTGGATTGAGGATTATATCCTACACATACATATGGCCAGAGGAGACGATCTCCATGCCATAAAATACCTACCCATCAAGCTCAAAGGGCCAGCTCGGCATTGGCTCAAAAGCCTCCCAGAAAATACCATTGGAAGTTGGGAAGAGCTTGAGGATGCGTTTCGAGCAAATTTGCAGGGGACTTATGTCCGCCCTCCGGATGCAGACGATTTAAGTCACATAACTCAACAGCCCGGAGAGTCGGCACACAAATTCTAGAAGAGGTTCCTCACTAAAAAGAACCAAATAGTGGACTGTCCGGACGCTGAAGCCTTAGCAGCCTTTAAACACAACGTTCGAGACGAATGGCTCGCCAGACACCTCGGCCAGGAAAAACCAAGAACAATGGCCGCACTAACAAGCCTCATGACTCGCTTTTGCGCAGGGAAGGACAGCTGGCTAGCTAGATGCAGCACCTGCGACCCGAGTACATCCTAAGTTAGGGATGGAAATGGGAAATCACGACGCAGAAAAGATCAGCGCTGGAATAAGGAAAATGGCCCAAATAGCACGGCGGTCAACGCCGGATTCAAAAGCTCTCGGCCGAATAACAAAACACTGCCCCTCAAGGACAACAGTGACGAGCTATCCAACCTAAACAAAATTCTGGATAGACTATGTCAAATACATGGTACCTCCGGGAAGCCTGCAAACCATACCCAGAGAGATTGTTGGGTCTTCAAGCAGTCCGGCCGACTTAACGCCGAACGCAAGGAGCTCGACACACCAAGCGAAAGTGACGAACCCCAAAAGCAGCACTCCGGAAAATAGAAGACTTTCCCACTAGAAGTCAAAACAGTGAACTCACTTCATGTGATAACACGAAAACACAGCGCGGCACCTGCCGTATCAGGACACCATCCGCAGAATGGGGGTAGACCCTACCAAAATTCGCCATAACAGCACTTCCTTCAAAGGAGTGACGCCAGGCCTTTAAGCCAATTATACGGGCTCTGTACCACTAGAGGTTGTGTTCGGTTCATCCGACAACCTTCGTCGCGAAAAGCTCACTCTCCATATCGCCCCATTTTACAGTGGCCATCGAGCACTACTGGGATGCAAAGCTTTCGCCCGCTTTAACGCACTACCACATTACACTTTATTTTAATATAACTTTTGCACGATATTTCTTAGAAACTAAGTCCTTCTATTTTACAGATGAAGCACGTGCTACACCCGTCCAGGATATAGCACAATGGAGACACAGGCGCAGACGTGCAGCAGGGACCCGTTGCAAGGATTCTTTTCAGATTAAGACCCTGCGTAAACCTTTCTTACTGTCTCTTGTTGATACACATCCCCAGGTTTCCTACCATAGCCGAGGAGGAGGCTGGCGTTTTGGCATCGGCCGCGTCAGAAGTCCCCGCCTGTACCTGGACACTAGGGGCTTAGGGCATTGTTCTGCCCAGTATCATAAAGACCGAACACCTCAGGGAGTGTTCGGCGTCTCGAGTTAGGCCTTATATGCATCAGCTCCGAATCATGTCTTTGGTGAAATGTTGGGTTTGCCCGGCTCCTGTGTTTTGCTGCCTTACGTTCCGTATCATTGTGCCCCAGGAGAACTACTACGATTGTGCCCCGGTTCGGCCGGGCGAGCACCTCAGTAGAGAAAGCCGAAAACTGACTGTCATGATATAGCGTGAGACTGGTCAACCACTCGATCGACCATTGGAATGTTTAGAATTCCTCCGCTTTGACGAAGGACCGCTTCCCGGTCAGGCACATACGCGCCCCGAGTTCGGAGAAGAGTGGTGCCGCTAGGGGCTATATAGTAGCCCCACATTCGAGCTCCTGTGGCTAAGTGAAAGTGATAAAGCATTATAGTCCGGTTGCCTAGTTTGCTACGCTATCACCTCCTTAAAAGGACCAAGACGTTGGATTAAGAGCGAAAAAGCGCTTTTCTTTTTGCAAACACCCCCGCACCATGTGCGTGGGGGCTGAAGCTAAAGACTGCCATCTTTCAGATTATACATACACATACGGCTGCACAGGAGATAGTTCAATACTTGAACGCACAAGTATAAAAAGCTATTGCATTATAAACATGATCTCAGAAATCATACATGTCATTTAAACATAACATCTTTCGAGCACTGCGACTCTATTAAACGAGCGCCCTGCAGGACTTCCTCAAAATAGTGCTCGGTGGGGAATCGGCTTTCGTCCGAACCCCGGGACGCAACAGCGGTGGCATCCATCTCCGCCTAGTATGTCTTAACACGGGCGAGTGCCATCCGTGCACCTTCTATGCATGTCGACCGCTTCATCGCCCCGATATGCGGCACCGCCCCAAGGAACTGCTGCAACAAGCCAAAATAACTGTTCGGCTTGGGCCTTTCCGGCCACAGATGAGCGACCACATCCGTCATGGCAAGTGCGGACAACCTATTCAGCTCAGCCCACTCAACCAGCCGATCACTCAACAGAAGTGGACGCTCCGGACTATGGAATTGAGACCAGAAAAGCTGTTCCATTTTGTGATCCTTCTGGCTTCGGAAGTGCACGACTGCGTCCGCCGCACTCGCCGCCAAATCCAGATAAGGATCCTCCGCACCGCACAACCGGCCCAGCTGAGCATACTTCGGATCCGTGAACTTCCTATGCAGCATAAAGGGCTTTCCAGCCACAATGTCTCTGACCTGACGTAGTTCCTCCTTCATAGCCCGCATTGCACTACGGGCATCCTTGCCTTCGGCGTCGGCCTTCTTCAGGTCCTATTGCTCCGCTCGGCATTGTCTTTCAAGAACCTCCTGGCGGTCGGTAGCATCTTTTAATTTCGCGGCCATTCCCGCCATCTCCTCCCTGCTTCGGCAGTGAGCAGCCTTCTCGGCTTCTAGCTCTTCCGCTGCCTTCGAGGCAGCCACTTCGCTTTTTCTGGCTTGCTCCTTGGCCCGAGCAAGCTCTGCTCGAAGGTTTTCCACAGCAGCAGCACCATCTGCATCAAGCATACAAATCGTAAGGAATGGGCGTCAGCTCCCTTACTAGGAAACTGCGGAGCAACCACATACCTTGTGACTCATCAAGTCGTTTATTGACCAGCGAGATGTCCGCATCCACAACGTCGAGTTGCCTCTTCAGCTCGGCAACTCCATCAGTCCGGCTGGCCACCGAATGTTCCGCCACCTGCACAGGAAAGGCGACAATCTATAACTGAGATTATGATCCTCGGCACGCTGCCGTTTTCAATAGCATACCAAGTCTCAGGGGCTACTGTCTATACAGGGCGCACTTCATGTGCAAAACTGTCAGAAGGTATGTCATTTTTTGCGCACATCAAATCCCGTCAGCAAACTTCCGATGGCCTCACACAACCCGCTTTCGGCAGACGAGATCCTCTCAATCACCATAGTCATTAATGTGCAGTGATCTTCTGAGATAGACGCCCTCTTTAGCAAATCTTGCAGCTCCACCGGCCGTACACCAATGGGTGCCGAACTCTCCGGCCCCGCCGGACTCGAGGAGACCCTCCGTGACGACACCTCAGGGTCGCCCGCCCCACACGACGGGGCGGCAGATGGAGGCGTTTCGCTCTCCATCATCTCCGGACGAAGGTCTCCCGAAGATGAGCTGTGCTGGGATGTGCTGAGATCCGAACTACAAGGTGAAAACTTTGGTTACCCTTAGAAATTAAGCAGGGGTGCCCACTATTACAAAATTCCCCCTTTTTTACTTATGGCTCGCTGGAGGGCTGATTCCTCCGAGGAGACAGTACGGCTAGAGCTCTTCCCGGCACAGGACCTTCCGGTACAGACTTCTTTCCCCGCTCTGAGGCCTTGGCCTCCGGGTCTTCGGAAGCGGTCCTCTTCTCCCCCTGGAAGGGGGGACTCTCGATTCCTCCCTTACTGAAAGCCTCCTTGGCAGAGGTGGTAGTTCCCCTGTGCCCCCCTTCGCCCTCCTCCGAAGGTGCAACCTCCAACATTTTGATTAACACGGGATCCTGCGTGGTCTCAGGGAGGGGGGTTAGACACCGTATCAGTTTTGCTTGCGCTATCCACTCCTATCCAAGGGATAGCTGGTTAAAAGGCAAACCCACGATAAATAAATGGACAATGTGTCCGGACACAGGGCTACTTACTTGAGTATCCGGGCGATTGCAGCTTAGGCCAGCATCCTCGGTCAAGTCCGGACGCATCTCTTGCGATCCGAAGAACAGTTTGTACATCTCCGCGGGTGTCAAACCCATGAAGTGTTGAAGAGCTCGTGGCCCCTCCGGATTAAATTCCCACAGGCGGAGAGGGCGACGTTTGCAGGGCAGTAGGCGCCGGATCAGCATAACCTGTACCACTATGACTAGATTGACCTCCCTTTCTTGGAGGCCTCGAATCCGGTCCTGCAACAGGGGCACGTCTTTGGACGGCCCCCAGTCACGCCCCCTGTTGACCCATGACGTCAGCCGTTGTGGAGAGCTCGAGCGGAAGACAGGCGGCGGCCTCTGCTTGCTGCCCCTGGGAACGGTGATATAGAACCACTCCTGTTGCCACAGGCCGAGCTCCTCCTGAAAAGAGCCCTCGGGGCATGGAGCATCGGCCCTCTTGCGTATAACCGCCCCGCCGCACTCTGCCTGACGCCCCTCAATCATCTTCGGCTCCATGTTGAAGGTTTTGAGCCACAAGCCGAAGTGAGGGGTAGTGCGGAGGAAGGCTTCGCAGACGACAATGAATGATGAGATGTGGAGGATGGACTCCGGAGCCAAGTCATGGAATTCCAGCCCATAGTAAAACATGAGCCCCCTCACGAAGGGATCCGTCGGGAAGCCTAAACCCCGACGGAGGTGAGACACGAACACGACGCTCTCACCAAGCTCGGGAGTCGGAATGGCCTGCCCTCGGGCAGGCAGCCTATGCGAAATCTCGTAGGTTAAGTACCTGGCGTCTCTCAGCTTTAGCACGTCCTCTTCCGTGACGGAGGAGGGCATCCACCGGCCTCGTAGGTCGGGGCCAGACATTGTCGAAGATCGAAGGTACCCGAATCTAGAGCCCTGGGTGTTGGAACTCGGGGCGAGGGGCGGATTCGATAGAGGATTGAAATAAAAGAACGGGCCTTGGTCTCATTATAAAGAGGAAGAATACCAAGAGCCGTCCCCGTGACCGTTTGGAACCCGCCTTCGATGGAGGGGCGTGGCAACGGGCACGGTTGGGTTACCCATGTCCGTATTGATGAATCCCGGAATAAGGGGAACATGATCTCTGCTTCGACAAGACGTGCCAAGGAAACCGCTTCGCTAAACGCGCTGAGGTGGTACAATAAAAACGATTCTAGTAAAGGCTTGGTAGTGGTGTGACGTCACGCCGCAAAATACGTTAGCAGATTGAACTTGTGTAATATTATTCTCTCTATGGTGGCGCGTGGAATTTATTTTTGCAGAGCCGGACACTATCCTGGTGTTCACAATCTTCTATAAATTATTCGGAGGAAGAACCCGCCTTGCAATGCCGAAGACAACATGCGCGTCGGACTCGTCGTCATTGAAGCCTGGTTCAAGGGCTACTGAGGGAGTTCCGGACTAGGGGGTGTCCGGATAGCCGAACTATCATCATCGGCCGGACTCCAAGACTATGAAGATACAAGATTGAAGACTTCATCCCGTGTCCAGATGGGACTTTCCTTGGCATGGAAGGCAAGCTTGGCGATACGGATATGTAGATCTCCTACCATTGTAACCGACTCTGTGTAACCCTAGCCCTCTCCGGTGTCTATGTAAACCGGATGTCTTTAGTCCATAGGACGACAACAATCATACCATAGGCTAGCTTCTAGGGTTTAGCCTCCTTGATCTCGTGGTAGATCCACTCTTGTAACACACATCATCAATATTAATCAAGCAGGATGTAGGGTTTTACCTCCATCAAGAGGGCCCGAACCTGGGTAAAACATCGTGTCCCTTGTCTCCTGTTACCATCCGCCTAGACTCACAGTTCGGGACCCCCTACCGGTTTTGACACCGACACAAAGGGATCAAGAGTGAAGCCCAAGCCGCGGAGGAAGTGAGAAACAAATACGACGCTCTCGTTGGGCTCGGGAGTAGGGATGACCTGCCCTAGAGCAGGAAGCCTGTGCTTGATGTCGGTAGTCAGATATCCGACCTCCCTAAGCTTCGCAATGTCCTCCTCTGTGACCGAGGAGGCCACCCACCGGCCTTGGTTGGATCCGGACATGATGAAGGTTCCGGGGTGCTTGGGTTTGGGTTTCGAGTGTTAGAACTCGAGATGCAAAAAGGCGCAAGGGTGGTGGAAAAGAGGGATAGGCCTCGGTCCCTTTATAAAAGGGGAGAATATCAAGCGTCCTCTGCATGACCGCTTGGGACTTGCCTAAAAACACGGAGTCCTACCAACAGGTGTCATGGGGCTGCACGCTCCCACATTGATGGGAAATCCCGCGATAAGAGGAGCATGATCTCTGCTGGGACAGGATATGCCGATAAAACCGCCTCACAACGCGTATCGAGGTGGGCCAAGAAAAACCGGTTCGTATTGGATCAGATCACGGCGTAAGAGCACACCGTACAAAAGTTGCCAGCAGATCGGATTTATGAAGTGATGTGCTCTCTACAAAGGTGTGCGGAAATTATCTCGCAAAGCCAGACACAATCATCAATCTACTTTGGAGTATTCAGAGATGGAACCTGCCTTGCAATGCCGAAGACAAAATGCACGCCGGACTCATCGTCATTGAAGCCTGGTTCAGGGGCAACTGAGGGAGTCCTGGATTAGGGGGTATCCGGACAGCCGGACTATATACTTTGGCCGGACTGTTGGACTATGAAGATACATCATACAAGACTCAAGACTTCGTCTCGTGTCCGGTTGGGACTCTCCTTTGCATGGAAGACAAGCTTGGCGATTCGGATATTATAGTTCCTTCCTTGTAACCGACTCCATGTAAACCCTAGCCCTCTCCGGTGTCTATATAAACCAGAGAGTTTAGTCCGTATGAGGACGATCACAGCATTCATAATCATCATAGGCTAGCTTCTAGGGTTTAGCCTCTACGATCTCGTGGTAGATCAACTCTTGTAACACTCATATCATTAATATCAATCAAGAAGGAAGTAGGGTTTTACCTCCATGGAAAGGGCCCGAACCTAGGTAAACATTGTGTCCCTTACCTCCTATTACCATTAGCCTTAGAGGCACACATCGGGACCCCCTACCCGAGATCCACCGGTTTTGACACCGACACCTATAAAAACAAGGAAAACAGAGCACATACTCTGTGACTCGTTAAGCCGCTCGTTCACAAGTGTGATTTCGGCATCCACAACTTCAATCTGTCGCCTCAGTTCGACGACTTCAATGGACCGATCAGCCGTCGGACCCTTAGCCACCTGGGCATGAATACAGCGCGATCATTACTTAACAATGTGATCCTCGATTTGCCGCCTAGGTCTGGCAACCAGAGTCTCAGGGGCTACTATCTATACAGAGCACACCTAGCGCGTGCGCCACAACCAAAAATTACGTATTTCATTACATACCTCAAAGCGTTTGAGCAGGCTCGTAAAAGCTTCGTTCAACCCGCTTCTGGCGGATGAAATCTTCTCAAGCACTATGCTCATTAATGAATGGTGATCCTACGAGAGAGCAGCTTGCTCCAGAAGGCCCGTCAGCGTGTCCGGCCGGTCGCCGAACTATGCCGGACCCTTCTTATCGCCCCCCGTGGGAGCCGAACACTCCGGGCTTAGGGCGGTCAAAGTATTAACTTCTGGCCTCGGCAAATTTGGACTCCTCCATGACGAAACCTCGGGGTCGCCCGCCCCATGAGGCAGAGAGGCAGGTGGGGTTTCACTCTCCATCATCTCCGGAAGAAGATCCCCCCGAAGACGAACTCTGTCGAGAAGAGTTGCTAGCCGGACTGCAAAGAATGGATCCTGGTTATTGTTCTCGGAGGGGGAAGCAGTAGCTTTGTATTTACGATTAACTTACAGCTCAGCTGAGGTCTGGCCCATTTGCGGGCATGGCGCGGTGAGAACGCCCTCCGGAGCAGGGCCCCCTGGTGAAGTTTTCTTCCCTTGTCTAGGCACCTCCGTCTCCAAGTCTTCGGAGGCAGCCCTCTTCTTCCGGCGGGGGGAGGAGATCGTAGATTCCCATCCCCGACTATCCTCCTTCGTGGAGGTAGTAATTTCCCCTGTTTGGATGTGCAATGTGTGAAGCTCTGCTTCTCTGTTCTTCCCTTTGTCTTTCCCCGAGGGCACTTGACTTAGCACACGACTAAGCATCCTGGCTATGGTAGGACTAGGCGAGCCTTCGGGAAGCGGTGCCTTACACCTGATTCTCTCCGCCTTGCTAAGCTAATCCTGGCCATGGATGGTTTTTAGAATAATGTTATGATAAATATAAACGAAGTGTTCGGTTTATGGGTTACTTACTTGGGTATCTGGGTGATTGCAGCTCAGGCCCGCATCCTCGGTGGTGTCCGGACACTTTACTTGTGGCCTGAAGAATAACTTACACATCCCTTCGAGCGTCATGCCGAAGAAGTGCTGAATAGTCCGTGGACCTTCTGGGTTGAACTACCACATCCGGAGAGGACGACATTTGCACGGCAAGATCCGTCGGACTAGCATTACCTGAATTACGCTGACAAAACTAATGTCCCTCTCAAGAAGTTCTTGAATGCGGCTCTGCAATGTTGGTACATTATTAGCAGGCCCCCAATCCAGTCCCACATTGGCCCATTACGCCAGTTGAGGCGGAGGGCCCAAGCGGAAGTAGGGGGCAGCCACCCACTTTGTGCCTCTGGGAGCCGTGACGTAAAACCACCTCCGCTGCCATAGATCGGACACCTCCAGGAAGAAGCCCTCTGGCCATGGGGCATCAGCATTTCTGCTTATTGCAGTGCCTCCGCACTCCGCGTGTCGCCCCTCAATCATCTTCGGCTTCACATTGAAGGTCTTGAGCCATAAGCCAAAGTGCGGGGTGATGTGGAGGAAGGCTTCGCACACGACGATGAACGACGAGATGTGCAGGATGGAGTCCGGAGCTAGATCATGAAAATCTAGCCCGTAATAGAACATGAGCCCTCTCACAAAGGGATCAAGGGCGAAGCCTAAGCCACGGAGGAAGTGAGAAAAAAATACGATGCTCACGTTGGGCTCGGGAGTAGGGATGACCTGCCCTAGGGCAGGAAGCCTGTGCTTGATGTTGGCGGTCATATATCTAACCTCCCTAAGCTTCGCAATGTCCTCCTCTGTGACAGAGGAGGCCATCCACCGGCCTTGAAGGTTGGATCCGGACATGATTGAAGATTCGAAGTGCCTAAGCTTGGGCTTGGGTGTTGGAACTCGAGATGTGGAAAGGCGCAAGCGTGGTAGGAAAGAGGGATAGGCCTCGGCCCCTCTATAAAGGGGGTGAATATCAAGCGTCCGCAGCATAACCGCTTGGGGCTTGCCTAAAAACACGGAGTCATACCAACAGGCGTCGTGGGGTTGCCCGCGCCCGTATTAATGGAAGATCCCGTGATAAGGGGAACATGATCTCTGCTTTGGAAAGGCGTGTCAATAAAACCGCCTCGCAACGCATGTTGAGGCAGGCCGAGAAAAATCAGTTCGTATTGAGCCAGGCCATGGCGTAAGGGCACACCGTAAAATTTTTGTCAGCAGATTAGATTTGTAAAGTGTTATGCTCTCTAAGGTGGTGTGCAGAAATTATCTCACAAAGCCGGACACAATCCTTAATCTATTTTGGAGTATTCAGAGATGGAACCTGCCTTGCAATGCCGAAGACAAACTGCGCGCCGGACTCATCCTCATTGAAGCCTGGTTTAGGGGCTACCAAGGGAGTCCTAGATAAGGGGGTATCAGGACAGCCGGAATATATGCATTGGCCGGACTGTTGGACCGTGAAGATAGAAGACTCAAGACTTCGTCCCGTGTCCGGATGGGACTCTCCTTTGTGTGGAAGACAAGCTTGGCGATTCGGATGTTAGATCTCCTTCTTTGTAACCGACTCTGTGTAACCCTAGCCTCCTCCGGTGTCTATATAAACCGGAGAGTTTAGTTCGTAGGACAAGAACAATCATAATCATCATAGACTAGCTTCTAGGGTTTAGCCTCTACGATCTTGTGGTAGATCTACTCTTGTAATACTCATATCATCAAGATCAATCAAGCAGGAAGTAGGGTTTTAGCACCATCAAGAGGGCCCGAACCTGGGTAAAACATCGTGTCCCCTGCCTCCTGTTACCATTAGCCTTAGACGCACAGATCAGGACCCCCTACCCGAGATCCGCCGGTTTTGACACCAACACCTGGGTAAACATCGTGTCCCCTGCCTCCTATTACCATTAGCCTTAGACGCACGGCTCGGGATCCCCTACCCGAGATCCGCCGGTTTTGACACCGACATTGGTGCTTTCATTGAGAGTTCCACTGTGCCGTCGCGACAAGGCTTGATGGCTCCCTCGATCATCTACAATGATGCGGTCCAGGGGGAGGTTTTCCTTCCCGGACAGATCTTCGTACTCGGCGGCTTCGTATTGCGGGCCAACTCGCTTGGCCATCTGGAGCAGATCGACAGCTACGCCCCTGGCCATCATGTTAGGTTTGGAAGCTTAAACTATACTGCCGACATCCGCGAAGACCTGATCTTCAACGGATTCGAGCCCATGACAGGTGCGCCGAACAGTCACGACGGACATGACTATGATCTGCCGCCAGGTAGTATTCAGGAAATCGCACCCGCATCGGCGCCGGGAATCAATCTGGAGCAGATCGTGCCTTCCGAGGATGGGCGGATGGACACCGCCACAGAGGCCGCACACTCATCGGCGTCGGAGCCGAACATTGATCCCACCTCCTGTGAGAGTGGCATTATCGGACCCCCGGACTCATCTCCGGTCATAGGATCCAAACCGCGTGCATCCGTGCCTATCGAATTAGAGTGGGCACCCATCATGGAGTTCACCGCCGCGGATATCTTTCACCACTCCCCCCTGGGTGACGTGCTGAACTCATTAAAATCTCTGTCCTTGTCAGGAGATTCTTGGCCGAACTATGTCCGGCTCGAGTGGGGAGCGGACGACAAAGAAATTTGTCCCCCACCCACCACCCACTTTATAGCCACTGTCGATGATTTAACCGACGTGCTTGACTTCGACTCCGAAGACATCGACGGCATGGACGACGATGTAGGAGAAGAACGGGAACCACCGCCTACAGGGCGCTGGACCGCCACCTCATCATATGATATTTATATGGTGGACACCCCTAAAGAAAACAATGGCAATGAGGCAATGGAAGATAACCCCTTGGGGAAGCAATCTAGACACCAGCGTCATCGGCGCCGCTCCAAGCCCCGCCACAGCAAAAACAGTGATACCTGCACAAGAGATAATAATCCAGATGGTGCCGAAGATGAAGACGATCCTACCCAGCGAGGCCTCGAGATGGCCGAGCAAGAGGATGGGAAAGCTAGCCCTAAAGAACAGGCAACTAATGGAGAGTCAGAGGATGATAATTACATGCCTCTCTCCGAAGACGAAGTGAGCCTTGGCGACGAAGAATTCACCATGACGGAGGATCCCGTCGAGCAGGAGCGCTTCAAGCACCAGCTTGTAGCCACGGAAAAAAGCCTGAAGAAAAAGCAGCAACAGCTTCAACCTGATCAAGATCTGCTAACTGACAGATGGACTGATGTCCTGGCAGCCGAGGAATACGGACTCGAGCGCCCTAGTAAAAGCTACCCAAAGCGCAGGCCACTACCTCAACTTGAGGAGGAGGCTTTAAAGCCCACACTACCAGCGCATGATGCGGCAGACCGGCCGCCCCGCGGTCGCGACAAAATAGGGCACCGGCCCAAAGTCCAGACCGCACCCCGTGGCCAATTAAACAATAACACTAAAGTCCGTGGCTATACAAAGGACCTGCGAGATGTATTAGAAAACAAAGCAGGACAGTCAAGATCAATCTATGGATCACGAGGACGCGCCCCAACGCGTGATAAGATTCATCACGCTGGACACACTAACATGTCCGGCCGGGCCGAACACAATGAAGCCCGGCACAAAGGCGCCGCACATCCCCTATGCTTCACTGATGAAGTAATGGATCATGAATTTCTGGAAGGATTTAAACCCGTGAACATTGAATCATACGATGGCACCACAGACCCCACAGTATGGATAGAAGATTTTTTTCTTCACATTCACATGGCCCACGAAGATGATCTACACGCCATCAAGTACCTCCCACTGAATAGCTTGCCGGCAAACTCCATCGGGCATTGGGAGAACCTGGCAGATGCATTCCTTGATAACTTCCAGGGCACTTACGTGCGCCCACCGGATCCTGATGATCTAAGTCACATAACCCAGCAGCCCGGAGAGTCAGCCAGGAAATTTTGGACCTGGTTCCTAACCAAAAATAACCAGATTGTTGACTGTCTGGATGTCGAAGCCCTAGCGGCCTTTAAACATAACATCCGTGACGAATGGCTTGCCCGACATCTCGGTCAGGAAAAGCCAAAGTCCATGGCAGCTCTCACGATGCTCATGGCTCGCTTTTGCGCGGGCGAGTATAGCTGGTTGGCCCGTAGCAACAATACAGCAAACAATCCAGGCATATCAAAAGCTAAAGATAGCAATGACAAATCACGGCGCAATAAACATAAGCGCCGCAAAAATGACGATAATGTCGAAGACACGATAGTCAATGCCGGATTCAGCGGCTCCAAGGCCGGTCAGCGGAAGAAACCATTCAACAAAAACAATTCAGGCCCGTCCAGTCTCGACCGCATACTCGACCATCCATGCCAAATTCATGGCACCCCTGGAAAACCAGCCAATCACACCAATAGAGAATGCTGGGTCTTCAAACAAGCCGGCAGGTCAGACGCCGAAAACAAGGGGAAGGGGTCTCAAAGCGACAACGAGGGCGAAGATCCCAGATCACCGAACATAGGAGGAAAGATAATATTCCCTCCCCCAGTGAAAACGGTGAATATGATACGCGCAAACCACATTCCCAAGTGGAAACATGCACTAAGGGAAGTTTATACAATCGACCCAAAGCTCAACCCATGGTCCTCTTTCCCGATCACCTTCGATCGCAGGGTCCACCCTACTAGTACCCATCATAGCAATTTGGCTGCATTGGTCCTCGACCCCATCATTGACGGATTCCACCTCACACAATTCCTTATGGACGGAGGCAGCAACCTGAACCTGCTTTACCAGGATATAGTGCGCAAAATGGGCATCAACCCTTCAAGGATCAAGCGCACAAAAACCACCTTTAAAGATATCATACTAGGTGCAGAGGCCCGTTGCACGGGCTCAATCACACTGGAAGTGGTCTTCGGATCTCCGGACAATCACCGTACTGAAGACTTAGTCTTCGACATCGTCCCCTTTCGCAGCAACCATCAGGCACTGCTCAGATGAACCGCATTCGCTCGGTTCAACACGGTGCCACATTATGCCTAACGTAAACTAAAGATGCCCGGTCCACGCGGCGTCATCACGGTTAATGGCAGAAAAAAATTCCCCCTCCCAGCTGAAGAGTCTACCACCATTTTAATAGCAAGAATAAGGAACGACACCTTACAGTCGAACCTCGAGTCGAAGGCAAAGCTCCCAGACACCACCAAAGGAATCCGAACTACTACGCGGCAGGATAGCCCAGCCCGCCCGGAGATAAATTAAGAACACTCCGGACAAGGATAGAACAAGCCTCATGCTGCGGCTCAACCGCTAGGTGGCGCAAAACCATTTCTTACGTTTTCTTTACAAGTTCACCTCTACGTAGGTTATGATGGAGGGCATGGGAACAGTTCGAACGCGTCAAGGAATCTCTAGATATTCCCCTGCAGTCATCCGATTACACCCCGGATCCGAACACAACTCCTGTACGCCTGGTATCAGCAGGTTCTGCAATCATATTCCTTTTTATCACATCACCTTTACTTATACGAATTGACGATTACTCAAATACAACATGTGGATTTATATGATGCTCACCTATTCCTATTTCTTATTTAAAATTCCTTTGTTAAAAGGCAGCTGCTTACTGTGATATGCCTCAATATGCTAGGGGCTTCATCACGCCCATATTATGGTAAAAAAGTCCAAACACCTTCACGGTAGTTCGGCACCCCGAACTTATAGCATTATATGCATCAGCTCCGAATCATGTCTTGGGTCAATAGTTGGGTTTGCCCGGCTCCTATGTTTTGGTACCTTATGTTCCGCTATATCGGCTAAGGTAGCATTGGGAGAACTACTGTGATTGTGTCCTGGTTCTTCCGGACGAGCACCTCAGTAGAGAAAGCCGAAAAGTGACTGTCATGATATAGCGAGAACTCGTCAGCTGTTCGAGAGGTTCTAAAATCTTTAAGGATTTCTTCCGCATAATGCTATAACCAATGCAGCGTGCGACGGATCGGCCTTCTCTGATCAGGCGCTTATAGAGCCCCTTGTGCGGACTTCCGAACACTAGGGGCTGAGCCTACCATCCTCGAAACAACTCCTATGGCTTAGTGAGAGCAATAAAGCCTTATAGTATGATTGCCTGGTTCGCTGTGCTGAACACCTCCTTTAGGGACCCAAAACTGGGATAAAGATTGCTCAGGTTTATCCCGAACACCGTCGTACTCACTACGTGGGGGCGGAAGCCGACGACTGGCCGACTCTCAGCATTATTATATACAACGGTCGCACAGGATGAAAAACATTCATACGACAAAGCAATAGATGATAAGAATGCTCTTGTTCAAATATTACAATGGACGAACTTGACCATATTCATGGAAATATAATGTCCTTGGTGCATTGCTCCACCACAAGGCGAGCTCCTTTCAAGACACCTTCATAATACAGCTCGGGCTTGTGGTGCTCCTTCCCCTCCGGCGGTCCCTCGGTCATCAGCTTCTCCACATCCATCTTCCCCCAATGCACCTTGGCACGGGCGAAGGCCATTCGCGCACCCTCTATGCAGACCGATCGCTTGATGACTTCGAGTCGAGGGAAGGCACCTACAAGCCGCTTCACGAGCCCGAAGAAGCTGCTTGGAATCGGCTCAGCAGGCCACAGCCGGATAATTAAATCCTTCATGGCTAATTCGGTCGCCTTGTGCAGCTCGACCAGCTTCTTCAGTTGATCCGAGAAGGGCACCGGATAATCCAGCACCAGGTACTGCATCCAGAAGAGCTTATCCGCAGTATTCCCCCCTTCGACTCGATAGAATTGGGCAGCATCAGATATGCTGCGAGGCAGCTCTGCAAATACCCCTGTATACATCCGAACTCAAGATTGTCAAATTTGATTTTCTCATTTCCTATACTTGCTTTTTACAGAAAAAGCCTTACCAGCCGCAATCTTCCTCGCCTCCTAGATTTCCTTCAGGGCACCTTGGGCTTTGCCCCAGGCATCACTTGCAGCTTCGCGAGCCTGGGAGAGTTCGGATTCTTTCCCTGCTAAACTCTACTCCAGGGTCTCGCATTTCTGCACGGCCTCTTGAAGCTTTCGCTCAGCTCAATAACTTTGGCCTCGTGCTTCTTACGGAGCACCTGCTCTGCAGCTGCTTTCTTCGCAGCTTCAGCCAAAGCCTTCTTCAAGGTCTCAATTTTGGCCAACTCCCCTAGAGCACATTATCAAAAGATTGTTATTATGCACACTCATCCTTTCGTGCTACATAAACAAGGTTTCTACATACCTTGATTATCCTCCAGCTGTCTCTTCACTTGGCCAAGTTCTCCTTCGGCCCGTTTCAGACTATGCCTCAGGCCGGATACTTCCTCAGCTTGAGAGGCTGCAGTCGCTATAGATACCTACTGATTAAAAAGAGTGATAAATATCATCAAGTGAGTCTCCTGCGAACATGAATTTGATCCCCTGTCTGGTTCTCTCTTTCACCGAACAGTGTATCAGGGGCTACTATCTATACCATGACATTCTCCCAAGAACTCATAAAACATACCTCAAAGCCTCTTATGAGGCTGACACAAGATTCGTTCAGTCCACTCTCAGCGGACTGAATCTTCTCAATCACCGCACCCATAAGGGCACGGTGTTCATCAACGATGGAGGCACCCTTCAGCTCCGCCCATAAAGTACCCGATGCCCCTGGTTGAATAGAGGCGGCCAGTGGATGGGACTCAGGGACCTTATGGGTCTCTAGAGTCGTGTCCAGCTTGGGTTCGGATTCAAGATGACCTCCGTCGTTGACACCCACGGGATTTTTCTCTCCCGTGTAACCGGCCCCAGAAGTATGGCCTCCTGGCGCCACTTTAGCGACCTTCTCCCTCCCTCCATGGCATGGGTCCTTCTGGGACGAAACCTCAGTTTCGTTCCTACGTTTGGAAGAAGAGGCCTTCAGGGGTGTCCTGCTCCCCATAGCGTCCGAACCCAGCAGATCCTTTGACGAGAATTGCTCAGCGTGGGGCTTCGCCGGACTGAAAAAGAAAAGCACAGCTTAGATTAAAATGTGATGCCATGACAAGTTCGGATGCATATGTGTGCTCGGATTTTATGCTTACGAGTTCAACAGGGGCTCGGCCCTGGAATCCCACTCCGGGCTGCTATCGGTGGCGCCGGTTGACTCCTCTTGAAGAAGAGTTTTTCCCCTCTTAGGCGAATCGGCCTCCAAGGAGCTGGAGGCCGTTCTTTTCTTGTTTCCCCCTGCGGGGGATTCGTCGTCCTCCTCCCCGTACTCTTCAGAGGAAGAATGGGCATTAGAGTCTTTAGATTTTGTGTCCGTGGTACCACAACGACGAAGGCCGCCCCTGGTCTTCTTGGCCTCCTTCTCGGTCTTTTTCTTCGGTGCTTTATATGGCGCTAGGACCAGCATCTTCGTCAGTAGTGGGCCGGACGGTTCTTCTGGTAGAGGGGCAGGACAGTAGATCTGCCCCGCCTTCTTCGCCCAGCCCTGGGAAAATGATGGGAGATACGTTAAGTATCTCCCTGAGGATGTATGGACATAATGCATGAATTATCAAACATTTAGTAGCTTACCGAACTTGCGGGGCGAGACAGTTGGTATCCATGGTCCTCGGTGGAGACCGGCCACGGCTTGCCGGACTTGAAAAGCGCCTTGCAGATGTCCTTGTGTGTAGAGCCGAAGAGCTCTGACAGGGTCTGGTGCTTGGTCGGATCGAACTCCCATAGATTGCAAGCTCAGTGTTGACATGGTAGAATCTGGCGAACCAACATCACTTGGAGTACATTCACGAGCTTGACGCTCTTGTCTTCCATGTCTTGGACGCGCGTCTGGAGCTCTGACAGCTCGTCAGACGAAGCCCAACTCAGGCCCTTCTCGTGCTATGATGTAAGTCGCAGGGGGGCACCGGATCGAAACCCCGGAATGGCGGTCCACTCCTTGCCACGCGGCTCGGTGATGTAGAACCACTGCTGCTGCCACTCCTTGACGGAATCATTGAAAGTCCCTGTCGGCCATGTGACATTGGGCATAGCTCACCATGGCGCCTCCGCATTTGGCATGCTCGCCGCTCACTACCTTGGGCTTTACATTAAAAACCTTCAGCCATAAGCCGAAGTGCGGCGGAACACGGAGAAAGGCCTCGCACGCGACTATGAATGTCGAGATGTTGAGAAAAGGAATTTGGGGATATATCATGGAAATCAATCCCGTAATAGTACATGACGCCGCGAACAAATGAGTGGAGGGGAAACCCTAGCCCGCGGACAAAATGAGTGAGAAATACCACACTCTCGTGGGGTTCCGGGGTGGGGACTATCTGTCCCGCCGACGGAAGACGGTGGCTAATTCTCTTGGCCAGATACCCGGCCCCCTGAAGCTTTTTGATGTCCTTCTCCCGAACAGTAGAGGCCATCTATTTGCCTCCTGCTCCAGATCGGACATCTTCGGGAAGCCTTTTTGGGCGAAGAAGGGAAACACTTGGGCACTAGGGCTCAGGTGGAAAGGAATGGATGAACAGGGAGGGGCGTGGGCGAAAGGGAAGACTCTCATCCCTTTATAAAGGGAGCAAATATCCTGTGCCTCCCCACTTGCCCGTTAAGACCGCTTATCTCCCAATCGCCACGATTGATGGCGCGGTTAGGTTACCCATACCGGTATTAATGAGGATCCTGTGATAAGGGGACACGATCTCTGCTTCGATAAGACGTGTCAGGAAAACCTCCTCGCATTACGTGCGGTGGCAGGTTGTGAAAAACGGTTCGAATAATGACCAAATCGTGGTGTGATGTCATGCTGCAAAAAGATATCAGCAGATTAGATTTATGGAATATTATACTCTCTATGGTGGAATGTGGAATTTGTTTTGCAGAGGCGGACAAAATCCTTGTGTTCTAAATCTCTTATGAAGTATTCGGAGAGGGAACCCGCCTTGCAATGCCGAAGACAATTTGCGCGTCGGACTCATCATTATTGAAGCCTGGTTCAGGGGCTACTAAGGGAGTCCTAGATTAAGGGGTCCTCAGATAGTCGGACTATATACCTTGGTCGGACTGTTGGACTATGAAGATACAAGATTGAAGACTTCGTCCCGTGTCCGGATGGGACTCTCCTTTGCATGGAAGGCAAGCTTGGATATTCGAATGTGTAGATTTCCTTCTCTGTAACCGACTCTGTGTAACCCTAGCCCCCTCCAGTGTCTATATAAACCGGAGGGTTTAGTCCATAGGACATGATCAACAATCATAATCATGGGCTAGCTTCTAGGGTTTAGCCTCTACTATCTCGTGGTAGATCAACTCTTGTAATACTCATATCATCAAGATCAATCAAGCAGGAAGTAGGGTATTACCTCCATCGTGAGGGCCCGAACCTGGGTAAACATCATGTCCCCTGCCTCCTATTACCATTAGCCTTAGACGCACAGTTTGGGACCTCCTACCCAAGATCCGCCGGTTTTGACACCGACAGTAGAATCCAGGAGTGCAGAAACAGAGAGAGACAGAGAGGAGCGCAGAAACAGAGAGAGACAGAGAGACAGATCCAATCACGGAGGGGCTCTCACCCCTCCCACGCCATGGAGACCATGGACCAGAGGGGATACCCTTCTCCCATGTAGGGAGAAGGTCAAGGAAGAAGAAGAAGAAGGGGGGCTCTCTCCGCCTCGCTTCCGGTGGCGCCGGAACGCCGCTGGGGGCCATCATCATCACCGCGATCTACACCAACACCTCCATCATCTTCACCAGCATTGCCATCACCTTCCACCATCTATATTTAGTGGTCCACTCTCCCGCAACCCGTTGTACCCTCTACTTGAACATGGTGCTTTATGCTTCATATTATTATCCAATGATGTGTTGCCATCCTATGATGTCTGAGTAGATTTTTGTTGTCCAATCGGTAATTGGTGAATTGCTATGATTGGTTTACTTTTCTTGTGGTTATGTTGCTATCCTATGGTGCTCTTTGTGTCCCGCGAGCGTGAGGGATTCCCGCTGTAGGGTGTTGCAATACGTTCATGATTTGCTTATAGTGGGTTACTTGAGTGGCAGAAGCATAAACCCGAGTAAGGGGGTTGTGGCGTATGGGATAAAGGGGACTTGATGCTTTAATGCTATGGTTGGGTTTTACCTTAATGATCTTTACTAGTTGCGGATGCTTGCTAGAGTCCCAATCATAAGTGCATATGATCCAAGAAGAGAAAGTATGTTAGCTTATGCCTCTCCCACATAAAACTTGATATCGGTCGAGTAAAGTAGTCAATTGCTTAGGGACAATTTCACAACTCCTACCACCACTTTTCCACACTCGCTATATTTACTTTATTGCTTCTTTATCTAAACAGCCCCTAGTTTATATTTACGTGATCTTTATTATTTTGAAAACCTATCCAACAACACCTACAAAGTACTTATAGTTTCATACTTGTTCTAGGTAAAGAGAACGTTAAGCGTGCGTTGAGTTGTGTCGGTGGTCGATAGAACTTGAGGGAATATTTGCTCTACCTTTAGCTCCTCGTTGGGTTCGACACTCTTACTTATCGAAAGAGGCTACAATTGATCCCCTATACTTGTGGGTTATCAAGACCTTTTTCTGGCGCCATTGCCGGGGAGTCATAGCGTGGGGTAAATATTCTCGTGTGTGCTTGTTGGCTATATCACTCAGTAATTTTCATTTGTTGTTCTAAGTTGTTCTCTATCTTTAGTTATGGATATGGAACATGAAATACCAAAAAAATTAGGTGTATTTGCTACTCAAGGAGATGGGGAACCTCCTAAAACCCTCGATGCTCATTATCTAAAAGATATTATGTACTACTTTGATAATCCTGAGAAAACCCCATTCAATTATGTTATGGGAGACACGTTGGATCAACGTGAATACTTTAGGGATTATCGTGACTCAAAAAGGGAAACTATTATGGGATAAAATTTATATGTTGCATTGGTATGCTCGACAACTATGCTTGAGATATGATTATACTTGTTGCTCTAGGATGAAGGATCCACACCTTCCCTTTTCATGCAAATTTAAGGATAATGAAACCTTAGCTTTCTATGCTAATGGTATATATGATTACTATAATGTGAAACAAATAGAAGAATTCCTTGCTTTTATGGGTGATTATGAAATTGAATCTCTGTTTAAAGAGTCTGAAAATCTTGATGGTGCTGTTTACAGACCTGAAAATTTTGCTATACTTAAATATTGTTATGATAATTATGAATACAATGTCGATATTGATGCATTTATTGAGAAAGTCTCTGATGTCCAAAAAGAGACTAATATTTTGCAGGAGTCTATGGAAGAAGAAATTCATGAAACTGTGAGCCTATTGGATGAAAAAGATGAGGAGGAGAGCGAAGAACAAAAGGAGGAAGAGCGGATTGATCACCCATGCCCACCTTCTAATGAGAGTAACTCTTCAGCTCATACATTGTTTGCTTACCGAAGGATGATTGCTATGTTGATTGTTATGATCCCGTTGATTCTCTTGAAATATCCCATTTTGTTGATGCTTGTGGCCTTGATGCCAATATGAATTATGCTTATGGAGATGAACTTGCTATAGTTCCTTATGTTAAACACGAAATTGTTGCTATTGCACCCACGCATGATAGTCCTATTATCTTTTTGAATTCTCCAAACTACACTATATCGGAGAAGTTTGTGCTTATTAAGGATTATATTGATGGGTTGCGTTTCACTACTACACATGATGATTTTGATAGATATAATATGCATGTGCTTGCTGCTCCTACTTGCAATTATTATGAGAGAGGAACTACATCTCCGCCTCTTTATTTTTCCAACATGATAGAATTGCAAGAAACTTCTTATATTATGCATTGGACTTTACTAGGTGTGCATGAATTATTCTTTTATGACATGGCGATGCATAGGAAGAGAGTTAGACTTTGTTGTTGCATGATATATGTTACTTTGTACTCACTACTAAATTACAAATCATTGTTAATTAAAATTGGCTTTGATTTACCTTGGGATCCGGGTGGATCCATTACTTGAGCACTGTATGCCTAGCTTAATGGCTTTAAAGAAAGCGCTGCCAGGTAGACAAAACGGAAGTCTTTGAGAATCATTTATTTCTGTTGAGTGCTTTCATAAAGCTTAAAAACAAAAAATAAAGAGGGGAACCCAAAACTTTTCGAAAAGGAAAGAGAAAGTAAGAAAGACGAGCATTGTTAAAGTGAGAGCTAGCCTTGAACTTTGTTCATGCTCACGGAAACTTTGTGAATCTTGATTATAGAAACTTTTCAACAAAAATAGTTATCCCCTTGTACAATTCCATTGTATTATAAAAATAATGTGCCAAGGTTTGCCTTTAGGATGTTTACAATGCTTGTTGGTTTGTGCGGTGCAGGACAGAAACTTTGGCTGTAGTGCGCAATTTTACATTTTTTACTGGAACATCAAAAGATTCTGAAAAAAAATTCTCTGTCTTTCTATACAAATTTTTTATTTTTTCGAATTTTGGCCGAATTTTTGGGGTCCCAGAAGTATGGTGAATGTTCAGATTGCTATAGAATGTTCAGTTTTTGACAGATTCTGTTTTTGATGCATAGTTTACTTGTTTTGATGAAACTATCAATTTCTATCAGTGGATTAAGCCATGGAAAAGTTATATTACAGTAGCTACAATGCAAAAATAAAATATGAATTGGTTTGCAACAGTACTTAGAGTAGTGATTTGCTTTTTTATATTAACGGATTTTACCAAGTTTTTGTTGAAGTTTTGTGTGGATGAAGTGTTCAAAGATCGAGGAGGTCTTGATATGAGGAGAAGGAGGAGAGGCAAGAGCTCAAGATTGGGGATGCCCAAGGCACCCCAAGTGAATATTCAAGGAGCCTCAAGCATCTAATCTTGGGGATGCCCCGGAAGGCATCCCATCTTTCTTTGTTCATGTGATATGTGCAAATATTGGAGCGTCTTTTGCATTTAGTTTTCACTTTTCTTTTATGCACCATGCTGGTATGAGATAGTCCATGGTTGATTTATAGAATGCTCATTGCACTTCACTTAAATCTTTTGAGTATGGCTTTATAGAATGCTTCATGTGCTTCACTTATATCTTTTGAAGTTTGGATTGCCTGTTTCTCTTCATATAGAAAACCGCCATTTGTAGAATGCTCTTTTGCTTCACTTATATTTGTTAGAGCGTGGGCATATCTTTTGTATAAAGAATTAAACTCTCTTGCTTCACTTATATATATTTAGAGAGATGACAGGAATTGGTCATTCACATGATTAGTCATAAAATCCTACATAGAACTTGTAGATCACTGAATATGATATGTTTGATTCCTTGCAATAGTTTTGCGATATAGAGATGATAATATGTGGGAGGTACTAGTAAATGGTTGTGTTTAGTAAGAATATTGGTGTTAGGGTTTGTGATTCCCGAAGCATGCACGTATGGCCTCCTAACTATGTAACCAAATTGGCGCGCATTGTATTTTGATTGTTTATCTTTGCGTGAAGGTCGGGGGTGCGCGATGGTTAAGTCCTACCAACCTCCCCCCTAGGAGCATGCGTAGTAGTACTTTGCTTCGAGGGATAATAAACTTTGCAATAAGTATATGAGTTCTTTATGACTAATGTGAGTCCATGGATTGTACGCACTCTCACCCTTCCATCATTGTTAGCCTCTTCGGTACCGTGCATTGCCCTTTCTCACCTCGAGAGTTGGTGCAAACTTCGTCGGTGCATCCAAACCCCATGATAGGATACACTCTATCACACATAAGCCTCCTTATATGTTCTTCATAACAGCCACCATACCTACCGATCATGGCATTTCCATAGCAATTCCGATATTGCCATGCAACTTCCATCATCGTCATATACATGACTTGAGCATTCATTGTCATATTGCTTTGCATGATCGTAGGATAGCTAGCATGATGTTTTCATGCCTTGTCCGTGTTTTGATATCTTTGCTATGCTAGATCATTGCACATCCCGGCACACCGTCGGAGGCATTCATATAGAGTCATATTTTTGTTCTAGTATCGTGTTGTAATATTGAGTTGTAAGTAAATAAAAGTGTGATGATCATCATTATTAGAGCATTGCACCAGTGAGGAAAGGATGATGGAGACTATGATTCCCCCACAGGTCGGGATGAGTCTCCGGACTTTATGAAAAATAAAAGAGGCCAAAGAAGCCCAAGTAAAAAAAAGTGGCCAAAGAAGCCCACCAAAAAAGAGAAAATAAAAAAATGAGAGAAAAAGAGAGAAGGGGCAATGTTACTCTCCTTTTACCAAACTTGTGCTTCAGAATAGCACCATGTTCTTCATATAGAGAGTCTCTTGAGTTATCACTTTCTTATACTAGTGGGAATTTTCATTATAGAACTTGGCTTGTATATTCCGATGATGGGCTTCCTCAAATGCCCGAGGTCTTCATGAGCAAGCAAGTTGGATGCACACCCACTTAGTTTCAGTTTGAGCTTACACTTATAGCTCTAGTTCATCCGTTGCAAGGCAATCCCTACTCCTCGTATTGACATCAATTGATGGGCATCTCCATAGCCCATTGATTAGCCGCGTCGATGTGAGACTTTCTCCCTTTTTCCTTCTCCACACATCCTCCACCATCATACTCTATTCCACCTATAGTGCTATATCCATGGCCTGTGCTCATGTATTGCGTGAAGGTTGAAAAAGCTAAAGCGCGTTAAAAAGTATGAACCAATTGCTTGTCACCAGGATAGGCATGAGGGGTACCTTGTGTTAAGAAAAGGGAGCATAAAATACTATATGATTTTGTAGGGATAACGTTCTGTAAGCATTGATATTTTGAAAGGCATGATTGTTTGTTGGGATGCCTGACTATTATTTTTTTATGTCAAATGATAGACTATTGCTTTGAATCATGCAGGTCTTAGTATTCATGCCATGATTAGATTACATGATCAAGATTATGCTAGGTAGCATTCCACATCAAAAATTATCTTTTTTTATCATTTACGTACTCGAGGACAAGCAGGAATTAAGCTCGGGGATGCTGATACATCTCCGTCGTATCTATAACTTTTGATTGTTCCATGCCAATATTATTCAACTTTCATATACTCTTGGCAACTTTTTATACTATTTTTGGGACTAACATATTGATCCAGTGCCCAGTGCCAGTTCCTGTTTGGTGCATGTTTTATGTTTCGCAGAAACCCCGTATCAAACTGAGTCCAAACGGGATAAAAACGGACGGAGAATGTTTTTGGAATATTTATGATTTTTGGGAAGAAGAATCAATGCGAGACGATGCCTGAGGGGGCCACGAGGCAGGGGGCGCGCCTCACGGGGGCAGGCGCGCCCTAGCCCTCGTGGGCACTCCTTAAGGCAGTTGATGCTCTTCTTTTGCCGCAAGAAAGCTAATTTTCGGAGAAAAATATTGGTGAAGGTTTCAATCCAATCGGAGTTATGGATCTTTGGATATATAAGAAACGGTGAAAGGGCAGAATCCAGGAGCGTAGAAACAAAGAGAGACAGAGAGGAGCGCAGAAACAGAGAGAGACAGAGAGACAGATCCAATCTCGGAGGGGCTCTCGCCCCTCCCACGCCATGGAGACCATGGACCAGAGGGGAAATCATTCTCCCATCTATGGAGAAGGTCAAGGAAGAAGAAGAATAAGAAGGGCGGCCTGTCGGTTCAATATCCGGCGTATCTTGTAGTAGGGGTCCTAAGCTAGGCGTCTTGGAGCGATGGTAACATGAACACGGGGTTTTACCCAGCTTCGGGCTCTCTTGAAGAGATAAAACCCTACATGTTGCTTTTGACTGTTTTGATATGGGTGTAGTACAGAGTACATGTATCTACCACAAGATGGTAGTAATGAATATGAGATTGTCTATTGACTAGCCTGGCCTCAGTTTATATAAGACACCGGAGGCCTAGGGTTTAGGAGAGTCCTTGTCTTGGGTGCCAAGTCTTGTGGAGTCTCCCTTGTATGCGGCAGGAGCTGTCCGAACTAGCCCATGAGTATACGGCCATGGGGTTCCTCGGCCCTATCTAACTGATCGGGAGACGACGTGGTGAGTACCCCCTAGTCCAGGACACCGTCAGTAGCCCCCCGAACCGGTCTCAAGTTGGGAACGCTCCTTGATTCTTCCGAACTATTCTTCAGCTTCGGTCGTCGGTCTTGAAAACTGGTTCAACAAATCTTCTCATCTTCGATCTTGAGGATCACCGAAGTGCATCCGAAGAGTTTACACATCGGGTGTCCGAGGAGCCCCTTTAAGTTTTCGGCCTTTATCAATGTCTTGTTATTTTCATGCTACACCTCGGGTTTGAAGTTGTTCTCGGGCGGCAGCGTCCTCTTGCGTCTGAGCTCCAACATCGGACTGCATTCGAGGTATCTTTAGCAGCCGAGCACCAATGCCGGACTGCTTCCGAGCTCCATCGCCGGAATGTATCCGCGCTCCAACGCTGGACTATGTCCAAGCTCCAACGCCGGACTGTGTCCAAGCTCCAATGCTGGACTGTATCCGAGCTCCAACGCTGGACTATATTCGAGGTGTCATAGATCACCTTGGTTCAAAAAAGTTGAAGGAGTTTAGCCGAGCTTAATGCCAGAAATGCCCTCTAGGGAGCCAGCCACTGCGTCCGAGCTTTATGCCGAACGGCTTACGAGGTGTCTATTGTAGTCGAGCACGAACAACGGACTGTATCTAAGGTGGTGCACCACCTCGACCATGGGCTGATTTTTATGAATTTAATTCCAAATTATGCAATGTAATCTTTGCCAAGATGTATAGCCAGTAGCCCTCAAGGTGCGTGTTGACCTTATATCCGGGATGCACCTGAAGGAGAAAAATCAAACCGCTCACCCTAGTAGCCCCTCAGACTCAGGTCGATTCATAAAGTCAGCCTGAGGATCAATTCCTAGCTCGGCAGTATACTTAGGAATAGAAACGCGGTGTGCAAAGTCCTCAAGACTCAGGTTGGGTGCGGCTGGCCAACCTGAGGATAATAATCTCCTCGAAAACTATATTGCACTTTAAATTTTCTACATTGTATTGTCAATGCAGTAGCCCCTGAGTCACTGGTCGGGTGGCAACACCAGATCAGGGGATCGATGTACCCCTTTAATATTTGTAAATGATAAGCACGAAGCCAGTAGCCCCCGAGCCTTAATGTGACGCCCCCGATTTAATCGTACACTAATCATGCACGCAAATGTGTACGATCAAGATCAGGGACTCACGGGAAGATATCACAACACAACTCTAAAACATAAATAAGTCATACAAGCATCATAATACAAGCCAGGGGCCTCGAGGGCTCGAATACAAGTGCTCGATCATAGACGAGTCAGCGGAAGCAACAATATCTGAGTACAGACATAAGTTAAACAAGTTGCCATAAGATGGCTAGCACAAACTGGGATACAGATCGAAAGAGGTGCAGGCCTCCTGCCTGGGATCCTCCTAACTACTCCTGGTCGTCGTCGTCAGCCTGCACGTAGTAGTAGGCACCTCCAATGTAGTAGGGAGTCATCGTCGATGGTGGCGTCTGGCTCCTGGACTCCAGCATCTGGTTGCGACAACCAGAAAGAAAGGAAAGGGGGAAAAAGGGGGAGAAAGCAACCGTGAGTACTCATCCAAAGTACTCGCAAGCAAGGAACTACACTACATATGCATGGGTATATGTTTAAGGAGGCCATATCAGTAGACTGAACTGTAGAATGCCAGAATAAGAGGGGGATAGCTAGTCCTATCGAAGACTACGCTTCTGGCAGCCTCCGTCTTGCATCAAGTAGAAGAGAGCAGATCGAAGTCCTCCAAGTAGCATCTCCAAGTAGCAACTCCAGTAGTATCGCATAGCATAATCCTACCCGGCGATCCTCTCCTCGTAACCCTGTGGAAAAGCGATCACCGAGTTGTCTGTGGAACTTGGAAGGGTGTGTTTTATTAAGTATCCGGTTCTAGTTGTCATAAGGTCAAGGTACAACTCCAAGTCGTCTTGTTACCGAAGATCACGACTATTCGAATAGATTAACTTCCCTGCAGGGGTGCACCACATAGCCCAACACGCTCGATCCCATTTGGCCGGACACACTTTCCTGGGTCATGCCCGGCCTCGGAAGATCAACACGTCGCAGCCCCACCTAGGCTCAACAGAGAGGCCAGCACGCCGGTCTAAACCTAAGCGCACAGGGGTCTGGGCCCATCGCCCATAGCACACCTGCACGTTGCGAGGGCGGCCGAAAGCAGACCTAGCCTAGTGGCGTTCCAGTCCAATTCGGCGCGCGCCGCTCCGTCGCTGACGTCTGAAGTGCTTCGGCTGATACCACGACGTCGGGATACCCATAACTACTCCCACGTAGATGGTTAGTGCGTATAGGCTCGTAGCCAGACTCAGATCAAATACCAAGATCTCGTTAAGCGTGTTAAGTATCCGCGAATGCCGAACAAGGCCAGGCCCACCTATCTCCTAGGTGGTCTCAACCTGCCCTGCCGCTCCGCCACAAAGTAACAGTCGAGGGCCGTCGGGAACCCAGGCCCACCTCTACCGGGATGGAGCCACCTGTCCTTTCAGCCCCCTTATCCGAATCACTTGCGGGTACTCAACGAGCTGACCCGACTTTAGTCACCATCTGTAGTATGTATATAAGTATAGTATATACCCGTGATCACCTCCCGAGTGATCACGGCCCAATAGTATAGCAAGGCAGACTGACAAGAATGTAGGGCCAATGATGATAAACTAGCATCCTATACTAATCATTTAGGATTGCAGGTAAGGTATCAACAAGTGTAGCAACAATGTCAGGCTATGCATCAGAATAGGATCAACGGAAAGCAGTAACATGCTACACTACTCTAATGCAAGCAGTATAGAGAAGAATAGGCGATATCTGGTGATCAAGGGGGGGGCTTGCCTGGTTGCTCTGGCAAGAGAGAGGGGTCGTCAACTCCGTAGTCGAACTGGTCAGCAGCAGCGTCAGTCTCGTAGTCTACCGGATAGAAGAGGGGGAAGAAATAATGAATACAAAGCAAACAAAGCATCACAAAATATAACAAGGCAATACGCGGTGTTCGGTGTGCCCTAACGCGGTAGTAGGTGATACCGGTTAAGGGGGGAAACATCCGGGAAAATATCCCCGGTGTTTCGTGTTTCCGGGCAGAGGAGCCGGAGGGGGAAAGTTGCGAGTTTGATATGTTAGGGGTGTGTGGCGGACGAACGGGTTGCGTATCCGGATTCGTCTCGTCGTTCTGAGCAACTTTCATGTTGAAATTATTTTAATCCGAGTTACGGATTAAAATATATGATTTTCTAAAGTATTTATTAATTTCTGGAATTTAATTAAATATTTAAATTAATTCGAAAAACAGATTAATGACATCAGCATGATGTCATGCTGACATCAGCAGTCAACGTTGACTGTTGACCAAGTCAACCTGACATGTGGGTCCAGGGGGACCCACCTGTCATCCTCTAATTAAGTTAATTAGGATTAGGTTAACTTAACTATAACTTAATTAGTTAATTGAATTAATTAACCCGAATTAATTAACTTAAGTAATTACTTAATTAATTAATTATTAATTTATTTATTTATTTATTTATATTTTTTTAATCATTCCTGTGGTGTAGGACCCTCCTGTCATAGGCACAGGGGGCCAACCGGGCGGGGCGCTAGCGGGCGTGGCCGCGGGCGCCCGAATGGGCTCGAGCCCGAGAGGGCGCTGGGCAGCACGGGGCACACCGGCGCCGGCGGCCAGATCCACTCGCCGGACGCGGGGTAAGCGGCAGCCAGCGAGGGGGGGGGTTCGAGAGGAACGCCGGCGAGCAGAGAGGAGGGCGCCGAGCGCCTGAACGGAACGGCA